>NC_069095.1:16948862-17106946 GCF_947172395.1 Bicyclus anynana
TTATCTTTCTTTTATAAAACTGCACAATTTTCTAGAAGTAAGACTATAGTACTTACCTCACATTAGTTATCTAACAGTAAGACATACTTTTTAACACCATAAAAAAAAACAGATTAATCAACTCTACAACGTGTTGATTAAAAAAATTCACGAAACTTAAATACCGAGTAAAAAATTAATTCCGTATTAGAAAAACATGCTGAAAAATGTTATTTCCACGCCTCGAATTTCAATGCACACACCGGTAGTGGCTGCAAAAAATCCGCACTTTTGCCTCTCGACGGTGGAAAAAAAAAACTCTAAAACAATTTTACGAGAGCGGCGCGATGGTCGCGACCTATTTCCCTAGGGGCTAAAGAATCCTCTAATTAATGAGGTAAGCGTGCCAGTGCCAGCCTTTTACTGCATTCCTGTTTTGCTAACTATGCCAGATACTCGGAAATTCTTAGTTGGAAATTTTATAGCGGAAAAAGTGCAGCGCCTGATTTAAATCAGCCTAATTAATGATCCATTGCATGGAAAAAAAATAAAGTCAGTATCAGAAAATTAAGTAATCATGCTTTTAAGACGTACCTATTTAACTGGTTAATTGATTACGATTACAACTATGTCGTTTTTGGCTGGTGGGAGGCTTCGGCCGTGGCTAATTACCACCCTACCGGCAAAGACGTACCGCCAAGCGATTTAGCGTTCCGGCACGATGTCATGTAGAAACCGAAAGGGGTGTGGATTTCATCCTCCTCCTAACAAGTTAGCCCGATTCCATCTTAGATTCCATCATCACTTACCATCAGATGAGATTGTAGTCAAGGGCTAACTTGTAAACAATAAAAAAAAAAAAAACCGAGATGCTGCTTGACGGTAGAAATACTCGTTGCGGTAATGGTTCCCAAGATGAGCTCTGCCACAAAAATTATAACGCAAGCGCCCAATTTACAGTCTCTATTGTTCATTAAGCCAAAAGATTTTTTGTTGTTTACAAGTAAGATGGTAAGTGACGATGTAGTCTTAGATGGAAGCGGGTTAACTTGTAAGGAGAAGGATGAAAATCCACACCCCTTTCGGTTTCTACACGGCATCGTACCGGAACGCTAAATCGCTTGGCGGTACGCCTTTGCCGGTAGGGTGGTAACTAGCCACGGCCGAAGCCTCCCACCAGCCAGACCTGGACCAATTAAGAAAATCTCAATCTGCCCAGCCGGGGATCGAACCCAGGACCTCCGTTTTGTAAATCCACCACGCATACCACTGCGCCACGGAGGCCGTCGGTTTGAGCAAGGGCAGCATTTTGTAACACGTGTTCGTTGCATGCCCTGCAAAGTGTTGCCCTGTTTAAAGACGATAGTTTTTTAACTCATCGCCGGGTCCATCAATTGTTAGAATTAAAAATAAAAACTTGAAAATTTTGTTTGAATCAACAATACAAAAATGGTGGTGCGAGTGACGACCTCCGGATATGAGACTGCGTCGCTAACTATGGGCCTTTTTAAAGGATCAGAGTCACTCAGCGGGCGATGCAGTGAGCTACGCTTAAGGTTTCTATGCACCATAGATTCAGAAATGAGGATATCCGCAAAAGAACCAAAGTCACCGACACAGCTCAGCGAGTCGCGAAGTTGAAGTGGCAATGGGCAGGGCACATAGTTCGAAGAGCTGGTGGACGTTAGGGTCCCAAGGTGCTGGAATGGCGACCCCGCACCGGAAAGCGTAGTGTTGGTCGACCCCCCACTAGAAGACATCAAGCGGATTGCAGGGAGCCGCTGGATGCAGGCGGCCCGAGACTGTGATGAGTGGAAGTCTACACAAGAGGTCTATGTCCAGCAGTGGATTAAGATGATGATGAACACACAAAATGCTAAATTGCTAAATTCTAACTCTCCTAAACACTCATAAAACGCCAAAACCGTTTAAAAATCATGATATAATCCGCCAACGCTCGTACAACCTTAAAACTAAGGCCATTAAGTTTATATTACCCTGGCGGCAAGTAACGGTGAAAGCATCAAAATTTTAGGGATTTGCTAACCCATACACGGGTACACTGTACGCTTCTGATATAAGGATTTAATTATCATACTAACCGTACTCGCAATAACAATTGATTTAATTAAGCGTTGAAGCCAGCGCTAACTATAACCGCCATAGAGAGGCGAAGGATTAGTAATAATAGCAGATTATTAGTCACAATAAAGGATACAGTTGGTTAGTTATAATAAGGAATTAACCAAACGAACTTTTAGTCGTGAAACTTTGTTGTTTATTGGGAGGACTGTAAATCGTACTTCACAGGCAACCCTTCTAACTCTACCCCTCATTAAATACTCGTACTATTCGATATATTTATGTAGTTCACAACTTACGCTTGACTTTGAATCCACATTAATGGAAATTCCATTTATTTTATATTAAACTTATACATATTTGAAAAGCTCATATTATAATGAAATGAATACACCAATATATCTCTTAGCTCTAACCTTAACTTTCAAACCTTTAAAACTATATATGTATATAGTAATAAGGCTGGTCTTCTGTTTTACCCTGCCTGTTGGACTTTTGCCGTGGAAAATGAAATATATTTATATGGCTAATATCCATTATTTTCTAACAAAAGGTGATAGTGATGATAGTGAAAAATTCAGGACATTCTAAAGTAGTTACCATAAACCGGCAAATTTGTATGAAAATATTGATGAAAATGGAAGAAGCAAGGGTGATATTGTCCATGTATCGTAGCAAGTTGATAGACTAGGTCTCTGACCGCTACGGGAATGAGACGTAATTATAATAATATCTTAAGGGATAAGTTTTGTCTAGTATACCGTCCTGCAATTTTTTGTTTAACGACATGTCTACATTGTGGTCGTGTACTAAATAGGGACAATGTATTTGGGGACAATATAGTAAATTCAATAGAATTGCCCCTGCTAACGACAGACCCGTCCCACGCGTTCGCGGTAAAGCCCTTGGGATAATGGATAAATAGGTGAGTTGTTTTAGTCGCCCACTATTTATAGTTAATTGTTATTGTTCACAATTTCAGACGGCCCTACTTTTTTATACAGTTGTTATCGCACAAACGAGATTGCTTATACACCATTTTATTGTTGTTTTGCTAGGTACCTACCTCTTAATATACTTCTAATAATAATGCAAATGTGTCTGTAGTTAAAGTAGGTCTGTATGTTACGCTTTTACGGCTAAACCACTAAACCGATTTATAATGGAGAGACCCAGTTTCCATACAAACTCAGGCGTAAACTAAATAAACAATACAGAACTAAAAATTGGCCACAAATTAGGAGAACTCATGAGGCTAATTTTCAAAGAAATCTATATTCGCATAATCAGTAAAAAATACTTGTTACAGGTGGACAATAACTCGTATCCCTTGGACATAAAATTCATTGCATTATCTGTGTCTAACTGACAGGCGACAGTTTTATTTGAAACTAACTTGACACATCTAATCAAATGATATTGACATTTGACAATGACATCTCATTCACTAATTGACTATCAGTGAAATACAAAACAAAGAGGATATATAAATCACTATGATCGGTGAGAAAACAATGAAGTCAACTTAATTTCCCTGTTAGCGAATATTATTTCGACAAGATTCTAATGGAGTAATTTATGATATACAAGATTTTTGTTACATTTTTTATTTATGTATCATTCTGAAAAGTGGGACCAATTTCGGACATCTCTTTTGAACAATGGAAATCTGTGATCACTTTGTGGGAATAGTACATGATTCACATATTGTAAATGCGGAAGTTTGCTTCTAACTGTATGTTTGTTACTTATTTACGGCGCAACTACCGAATGGAATGAAGCCAAGATATAGCTTTACTTCTCAGCTAAATCAATTGTAAGTAACTATTTGCGGCGTGAAGAAGTTAAAAGATTACACATCAATCTAACATAGGTAGGTACAATTATATCCAGAGATAGATATATTTATCCAGAAAAAATCCCTCATTCCCGTGAGATTTGTTAAAAACAAAATTTTGTGCGAACGGATTTCCGGGCGTAGCAAAATAAAATTATTCAATGTTCACATCAATGCCAACCCTTATTTCTTTCTAAGTGAATAAAACTGTCCTCACATTTCACTTGTAAAGGAAATAGGAGGTTTATTCGTGGCATGAACAGTAAATGTTCGTGAATTTTCAATTTTTAGGACTTGCACTCATAAAGAGGAACTCCTAAATCAAGGTCTGAACCTAGCATTGTTCGTTATAAAACGGAAACCATAAAACAGCTGTGTTATCCACAAATCAGCGGCGGTTTTCTTTGCCTTCGTCACGTAATTGTATATCCACGCAGTTTTATACCTTATTCATTAAGGTGTAAGGTTTCGATTCGCACTGAAGTGTTATATTAAAGAAGTGCCCGATGTATATTTTCGGTCTGTCATAATGTAGTTTATGGATCATTGTCCTCTTTGACTGTGCTTGTTATTTCAATAGTCTAAGAGCTAATAAGTGATTTGCTTAAACAATAAACAAATAAAATAAATAAAGTTTGAGTAGAAGAAATTAAAATTAATTTAAAATAAATTTGTTACGAAATATTACTGGGTTTCGGATAGTGGCACTAATTTAGGTTATAAAAGCACTGATTATAAAAAGAAAAATAGGTTTTTGCATTGAATAGGCTCTGAAACTACTTGAGCGATTTGATTTTTTTTTTGAATTGGTGAAAATGAATTTTAGGGTACATTGTATACAAAGATTTTACAATAGAGATATGTCACTAGCGCGTCAAAACTGAGGCGAACAAAAGCGGTTAATTGACCGCATTTCATTGAGTCGCATAGAAAACAACGAAAGTTATTTAAACTAATAATACCTAAATATACATATACAATGTCGAGTAGTGGGTTCAAGAAGAGTAAAAGCTATATAAGTAAGTACATAAAAAATTAAATGTTAGTAAACACAAAATTATGCATGTTTTCGCTCAGTGCAGTAGCTAAATTCAGATCACTTTTTGCGGTGATTTTGTAGGCACGCAACATATCTACTAGTAGAAAATCTTTGCCAGTATACGAGAATGAGAACTACGCAAGTGAAACCGCGGGGTTCTGCTAGTTTTGATAATAGTATCTTTTATAATTTCTACAGTTCACCAGCTCTCGGACTATAATGTTGAGTTATTACAGAAAATAGAATAATGGATGTACGATTAAGAGCGCAGTTGTAAATGCAACAAGAAAAGGATCGTATATTGACATCACTGTGTGGGTGTTGTTAATAAAATATACAATGTATTTAATTTTTTTGAGTGATAATTTATAACTCGCGGTATTGAAAAATCAAATAGGTATAGACTCCAGCAAGCAAGAGCGGTGACACACGATGCGTTGCGGCGCCGCACCGCAAAGATTTCACCGCATCAGCGGGCACACAAGCGGTGCGGCGCCGCAACGTTGTTATGTCGCAGCGTCGCCGTAGCTGCGTTGGACAGTCTGTTAATAAAGAAATGTTGTGACGCATAAGCAACTGAGCGGTGCCGCTCCGATGTCGCAACACATTCACCCCTCCCCACCTCGTCTAGGTGGTTGCAAGTCCGGTGCGACGCCGGAGCGCATCGTGTGACATGCCACAGATATTTCTATGTAAGACGACGCCGCTCCAGCTCCGCACCGCTACCGCAACGCATAGTGTGCCCCCGCTCTAAGTGTTCATTTACACGAGCGGCAGCTGATGCAGTCGACGGCGGTCGCCGGCTGCAGTCAGCGACGTCTCGGCGGCAGCCAACGGCAGTCGACTGCAGTCACCGACATCTCGGCGGCAGGCATTCGCCGACTGAAGTCGACTCTCGGCGGCGGTTGCCGACTGCAGTCAACTGCCGTTGGCTGCCGCCGAGATGTCGCTGATTGCAATCGTCGGAGCAGTTGTCGTGTAAATGAACCCTAAGGTGAACCAAAATGACAGTCACCTGCAGGTACAATTATAAACCAAACTGTTAAGCGCTTGTTCCGGGGTTGCCCTATTACAAGGCCAGGCCTCTTTCTTATAATATGCAGCTTAGACCCACCACAGTGTTCCAATGCAGGTTGACGGGATTAGACGGCCACTATCAGATGTTTATTTTTTTTAATATCTAGCCAATTGAGTAACGAGGCAATGTAGTTTAGCTTGGCAACTTCGTTTGTAACACTCCCGATGTCCTGCGCGAACCGGGGGGCGTGTAGCGATGAATGAAAAAACCACTTTCTTTCTCACTTCACTTTCTCGTACGCACGATTTCACACACGCGCAATCTTTCCCCCTGTCGCCCGCATATCATGGGAGTGTTATCAACAAACTTGCCAGATTATACACTACTGGCACAGTTCCTACATATGAGAAGGTAGGTATATTTCAAGACTTACACAGTCTAGAAATATATCTACGTATATGTAGGTACCTACTGTATATTCGGCCCTTACAGTTTTACGTAACAGCTGATCTCTCGGCAGAAATTGAGTAATTTCCTCCCGCGTCAAAAATGAAGCCTTATCATAACCTGCGTCTCGTCTGTCGGAACTTTGAGATCGCTCATTAATTACATCTTTTTAGGGTTCTTTACCTATATGGGAAAATACTTACGGGAATTTATAAGATCACTTCGTTGTCCAGACCCTGATATCAGACAGAGCATAAAGTTTTTTTTTTACCAACTACCGCGGTCTTTATGAGCTGAGAAAATACCAAATATTTAGCTGTTTATGTTTATTTTCCCATACTTTCGAAAAAAGAATCAAGTAATAGGTTTAGATCCTAATACTAAGAGTTGAGTAAGAAAACATGAAATTCGTCAAGAATCAATATCGTAATTTTCTTAATACATCAGTGTCTGTTTGCCTATTTACTGTATGTCTACCAAAACTCTTTATTTCAAGAAAGCATGGAGCTATGAAATGCTCTAATCTGACGTCCCCGAGCTGTCAAAGGAAAATTCTACTTGCGTAATTCCCATTGACCAAAAATCATGAAATTTGGCAACGTCCTTTAGTTAAATAAAGGTGAAAATCCGAAAACCGTCAATTTGTAGTTCAGTCATAAAAATAAACGAAAATAGTGGTACGGAACCCCTAGTATGAGAGGGGTTCGCGCTTGACGGGTTCTTTTTATAATTTTACTTTTTTGCAATTACTTCTTAGATATGACCTAAATTGGCTCACGTCAGATTTGATTAGCAGGAAAATTCTATAGCTTGTAAGCTCTCATTCGCACAAGAGTTTTTTTAACGGACGTTAAAAAAGCGATCAAATATAGTATGAAGTTAAATGAAGGTCTATTTCTAACGCCCAAAATTTAAAATGCGCCACACTGCTCGAAAAAAGCGTCGAGTTTTAAAAACGCTGTCGTGTGAACATATACTTTGGAATGCATTTGTTATATTTCAACGCTTTTTATGTTCGTTAATGCGAATGAGGGCTAACAGACCTCATCTAGGGAAGGTAATCTTGTACATATGTATTCGTGACCATAACAAAAGATGTAACTTTTTAGATGTAAGTCTTTTCTTTCCAACTAAACTAAGTAGGTTACCTAAAACCACAGCTGAATTTTTTTACCAGATTAGATAATAGTAAAAATTCAAAATGTTGCTAAGCGAATAAAAAGCCTTATAATACATACCTAGTATAAGACACTCACTAACTTCATAGTATGTGGTTTTTAATTTTTTTTTTATTTTATTTTATGGAAGCATTAAAATGATGTAAATGTTCAATTGAGGAAAAATACCTTTCATTCAAATAATAAAAACGCAAAGACAAATTTAAAAATAACCCTCAAATCACCTTTTCAATGAGAACAGTCTATTACATTTCCCTCTGAAACGGACAAAAACCGAACAATCAAAAGAATATCTGAATGGATGTCCTTTACCCTCGCTTACCTACTCTTATATTTCTAGTATGTTAGATCTCGAAACTTTGAAAGGTCTCTCTATAATCGGGACATGGAAACTAGGGTGGAAAACCGGTAGATCTCACAAAAATCGCCTTTTAGTTACACATAATAGGGTCCATTTTTCAATGATGCAATGAAGATGAATCTCAGGTGTGGACGATTGAAAAGAAAATTATAACGAACCCGTTTCTTTCAGCTCTTTCGCTTTTAAAAGGACGACGTGTCTTTGATGCTTTCACAAAACACTGCATTGAGAAAAAGTGTACGTGATTACCTTCTACATCTACTTTGACTATGGTAAGTAGTTCTCGATCAACTTACGTCAAAGGCATATGGATGACGTGAATAACATTTCACACTATTGAAGCATGAAATCTTTCAATGAATAACAAATTTTGCTATTTTCGTGGAAATAATTGCAAAAAAAAAGACGCTGGCATCAATCTTTTTTCGATCGATAGTACATTGTAGAGCTACAAAAAATATTGTTCCACCGAAAAACCGAGTTTTTTTTTAAATTAATTTAACCCTTATTCTAAGATTGCGGAGAATGCACGCAGGAAATCTTGGTCGAGAATGTGCGGTTAAGCTTTACTAGACCCTTCCCACGTCATATCTAAAATTCAGCTTTTATTCAGGTGCATTTGCATTTCTAAATGTAAAAATTAAAAATAAATATAAAATAACTGTGCTAATGTATGTGTAAATCTAGACAAATATTATAAAGCTGAAGGGTTTGTTTGAGAGATTGTAGGAACTCTCAGGCTCCGATTAAAAAAAAAATCAGTGTTAGTTAGCCCATATACGAGGAAGACTATAGGCTATATATTATCCCCGTACTCCGACGGGAACGGGAACCACGCGGGTGAAACCACGCGGCGTCAGCTAGTATAATATATATAATGTAATGGATGTAATGTAATGTATGTATAAATGTAAAATAACTGTACTAATATCTACCTATAACGCATGGGTACAGCGAATTGAAATACGAGTAAAGCCCCTCCAGCGAAATATTCGTATTTCCGCATCTTAGGAAATGAGTTAACGAGTTTGCTTATAAATATTTTACACAAATTGTATAATAGACCCAATCTGTATGTAACAGCTCCCCTTAATCATAATTATTTCATAATTAATGGCACCGCCTTACGAATGAATGATGAATGGTAATGATGATTAACGATGCCCGGGAATGCTATGTAAGGGTTGGATTCACGTACTTTTTATAAAGCGACGTTTATTCCTAATGGTGGAACAATATTGATATCATAATATTTTAGTATTCCGAAGAACTGAAGACGTAAGACTTAGAACAGTTCTTGTTGCCAGTGATGACTCACGGATCTGAAACTTGGTCGACAACTGTATGCCTCAGAGTCACTCAGCAATCGAGCGATCTATGCCCGGAGTATCCTGCGTGATCGTATCAATAATGATGAGATTTACAAAACAACAAAAGCTACCGACTAAGTTTATAAGGCCTCCGTGGCGCAGTGGTATGGTTCGATCCCCGGCTGGGCCGATTGAAGTTTTCTTATTTGGTCCAGATCTAGCTGGTGGGAGGCTTTGGCCGTGGCTAGTTACCACTCTATCGACAAAGAGGTTCCGCCAAGCGATTTAGCGTTCCGGTACAATGTCGTGTAAAAACCGAAAGGCGTGTGGATTTTCGTCCTTCTCCTAACAAGTTAGCCCGCTTCCATCTTAGATTGCGGTGCACCGGATCTTAGATCCGGTGAGATTGTAGTCGAGGGCTAACTTGTAAAGAACAAATAAATGTTCAATGGTCGATTTACATTTGGGACTGTGGCATGACATCGGCATGATGTCATGCACTTCGCGAACAACACACGATCAGTTTTATCGACTGTCAACAGTTAGCACTGCAGGCATGTGAGCTTACTTGATATCAATGGCGTTACTTAGCCCACCTAAGTGACTAATTGGATGGTGAGTGGATAACCTTAGATAGTATTTTATCGTATAGAATTTTATTGAGCACCAAATTGGTACCTACTATAACAGAAAAAAACTTACACGATCGTCGATAGCTCCGACGCCAAAAATTCTTTATTTCCTCGTAGATTCTGACTGGAACAATTAATGGAATGCCATTCCAGTTACCGTTTTCCATAGTTTTCCACCGTAAGTTACGTTTTCACGTAGCTTCAGCTGTCATTGCAGTCAAGAGCAGCATAGTAGCTACAAAAAAGAAGTACCGCGCAGAATTTTAATGTTCCAGTACGGTATGTCGAAGATAATCCGATTTAAAAGTTGAATGAACCTCACCCCTTCCAGATTAGCGCGTGCCTTAACTGCACAGTCACGTAACATCAGGTGGAATCGCAGTCAAGAACCAACTTATGTCGTGAAAAACCTCATTACCATTAATTACCATGTAGTTTTTAACCGACTTAAAAAAAAAGGAGGAGGTTCTCATTTCGAAGCGTATGTTTTTTTGATTTTTTTTATGTTTGTTACCTCATAACTTCGTAATTTCTAAATCAATTTTAAAAATTATTTTTTTGTTTGAAAGAGTATACTTTCAGATTAGTCTCATTTAATTTACATGAAAATTCGTTCAGTAATTTTGTGTTAATATAAAAATAATGAACTTGCCTGTCACAGTACAGGCAATTTTATTATTTTCATATTAACACTTAACACAGCGAATTCGTTCACAATAAAAACAGAAAAATAAAATCTTTAAAAGCGGTACCAGGCCAGTGGAGTATTAATTAAAGCCGTTTCTGACAGAACCACGGGAAAGAACCGTCTGAAAATCCCAAAACTTTATGATTAAATCGCCGTCAAATGGTGATAATACGATATAAAATGTTAATGATAATGATCGGGACCGACGGCTTAACGTACTCTATGAGGCCACAGGTATAACCACAAACTTCCTAAATCCGCTGATGGCTAATGGCTTCTAGGCTGAGAATTTCTTAGAACAAAGAACAAATCTTCAATCATAGCCGACCGAAGCCACAGAATAACAAAGAGGTAGTTTGACGGCTTCCGTGGCTCAGTGGATTTACAAGACGCAGGTCCTGGGTTCGATTCCCGGCTGGGCTTATTAAGGTTTCCTAATTGGTCCAGGTCTGGCTGGTGAGAGGCTTCGACCTTGGCTATAGTTACCACCCTACCGCCAAAGACAACCGCCAAGCGTTTAGTTAGCGTTCCGCTACGATGTCGTGTAGAAACCCTAAGGGGTGTGGATTATTATCCTCCTCCTAACAAGTCAGCCCGCTTCCATCTTAGATTGCATCATCACTTACCATCAGATGAGATTGTAGTCAAGAACTAACTAAAGAGGAGAAAACAAGAAAAAATAACAAAAAAAAAAGTTAAATTTTAGTATGCGAATACAAACAACTGTACATTTTAAAAAGCTTTAACTTTAATTTCATTGCGAACAACATCACTGAACGAAACATTTACCCTATTATCATAACAATTCGTAACAATTTATTACATTATTATTATCCTTTATCTTACCCACTCAAAAATATACTTAAACTAACATATGGCGATGGCTGCTTGTAGTATGAGAGCCGAACAATTAGATTTGGGATTTACTCCAGCGCGACAAATGAATATAATGGGAGAATACCATGCATGTTGTGAAGTACCTCCACCAAGTAGTATTCTTAATATTGGTGTAGCTGAGGAGTCAAGGATTTTTTTATTTGATTTACTCGAACGCATCAGACAAACATATAGGTGGTAATTGTATTTACCTGAGATAAGCATAAGGAAGTAAGCTTTCGTGCTGTTAAGTACCTCCACCAAGTATGAGCCCTCAATACTTTTTTTTTATTTGTTTGCAAAACTGGCACAATGACTTAACCTAACATATATCAAAAATAGCTTCTATTCATCCTCGTGTAATTGTGCCTATTTGAAGCAAACACAACATGCTTACATGGGTACATAAGACAAAATATTAACTTACTCTAAATAAAAAGAAAAAAAAACAAACAAACGAAAAAATTAAGAAAAAAGAAATGTAAAGAAGTAATCGATCAATAATATTTAAGGAAACCTAATCTTAATACTACTAATTGAGTCACTGAAATTATCTATACGGTTTCGGATACTGTTTAGTATTGAAATTTTGAATATTGGTGGATAAGCTAATTAGCACGTCAAATAAAGAGTGCATTTTGAAAATCTGTGATTTAGCAGTAAGTAAATGTGGTTTCAGAATATAGTATTAAAATTATTCTTTAAAATCTGTTGTTCTTTTCCCATACCACTAAAAGCGGAAATGTTGTAACAACCATTTATTCTTTCTTCCATCTAATCTACGAAATTTAATAGATATCCACGATGCTCGAGTAAATCCACATTTATACATCATGGGCTCTCACACCAATGACATTATAGCGGTAATATCGGCAATACTCATTAAGCAAATTGTTATACGGCTATTAAGCTGTACAAACGAGTACACAGTACCAGTAACAATATTATACGACGCCAGTAACAATATCCAATGATTGTGCGATACGTAGATACAATCGGCCCAATTGCATTTCTAGATTGCCTGGTTCTACGTGAGCTTACATTAGTTTCCTGTTAAGAACATTAGATATAGAAGAAAAGGAAGAAGAATAAGAAATATTCATTGTTCGTGAAAAGAGAAACCTTGATGAAGCGAGAGCTTTGTATAAAAAATGCAGAGAAAAAAAGAATACAAAAATATACAGTTGAAATATAGCCGAGCCGACATGCGTTTTGGCTCGTATTGTCAAAAACATTATTTAAAAAAAAATCGACCATTTAAAAAAAAGTGTCAACCAGCCTATTACCTTGCTGCATCCGTGCCGTAAATGTGCTTATGACATAGCAATCAATGCTGCTTAGCGACAAAGAGGCATAGCAGTATTTGTCATATTTTTTTTTATAATATGACCAATTCCCATTCCCCTCAAACTAGTCGGGAAAGACTGTGCTAGGAGTAGGTACGACAATAGACCAACGGGGCGAGGATCGCACCACCACCCCTCGGTGATGAGATTACCGTTGAGCTATTGAGGCTTAAATATCATACTACGTTTGACGGTCTCCGCGGCGCAGTGGTATGCGCGGTATTTTTACAAGACTGGGGACCTAGGTTCGACCTCCGATTAAGATTTTCTTGATTGGTCCAGGCATCGGTCGTGGCTAGTTACCACCCTACCGGCAAAGACGTACCGCCAAGCGATTTAGCGATCCGATACGACGTCGTGTAGAAACTGAGTCAACGTCAGCCCGCTTCCATCTTAGATTGCATCATCACTTACCATCAGGTGAGATTGTAGACAAGGGTTACCTTGTAAAGAGTAAAAAAACGTAAATAAAGTCCATCTTTTTCAACATTACGATCATAACACGGTCTAATGAACAAACAACAATGGCGTCATCAGATTGCGATGTATCAAACAATTGACAATGATCCGATCATTGCTACACAAGCTATAACAGTAGTTAATACGGGCCGTCTTGATTGAATGCGTCTATAGTTCCTACATAATACCTATACTGTAGGCATATCTGTAATTAGACATTCATGACCACTTACCTGGTCATCATTCATAGCTTGATCACAGGATTGTTATTAACAGCAAGTAGACGCGCTGCGGCTTTACCTGCGTGGTTTTCGTTCACGTAGGGATGTGAGGATAAAATATAGCTTTTGTTACTCGGTGATTATGTAGTTTTCTGATGGTGAAAGAATTTTTAAAATCGGTCAAGTAGTTTTTGAGTTGGATGTAACCAAAGTCAAATGTTACCTTTGGATAATATTGTATTGTTTATTATATTGATCTATAAATCGCTATCGTACTTACTTAGGGTAGAAGCGAGGGCTAATAAACTTACGAGGGATAATAAAAAAAAACTTAGACTCTTTCCAAAATGAAGCATGTCTATATCGCAGGCAGTTTTATATTGCCTAATAAAATAAATATACTTACTCTTAGTCAATTTTGAATAAAGATATCAGTTTACAAGTTCAAAACTAAGCAAATGACTGTCAAAGGACGGTATCTATTAAAACATCAGAGATAAGTGAATTTACTCGTAAGATATCCTCCTTTCAGAAACTCGAGAACAAGATTCCTCCAACTCAAACTCAAACTAAACTTAAAGCACACAATTAGTCAAGTTTTCCCACGGCTTGTGCCCAGTCCATATTAAACTTTGTGGAAGATCGAAATATACGATTATCTGATGTTACTCTAACGATGGATCGATCCGAGTCTTCGCTGAGGCCTCATATGAAAGTTCAGAGTCACTCAAGGGGTATAGAGCAAGCAGTGCTTAAAGTATCTCTGCTTGATCGACTCAGAAGTGAGATCAATAAAAGAACCAATGTCACTACATAGCTCACCTAAATCGATCCGAACTGAGACTTGGTCGCTAACTATGGTCCTTATAAAAAGGTTCAAAATCGCTCAAGAGGGCTGTATAGCAATTTGTGCATGGAGTATCTCTACTTGATCAAATCAGAAATGAGATCCGTAGAAGAACCAATGTCACTACATAGTTCAGCTGAATCGATCCGATTCGAGACTTGGTCCCTAACAATGGGCCTCATAAGAAAGCTCAAAGTCACTGGTCGATGGAGAGCTTTGCTCGGATTATCTCTGCTTGATCAATTCAGAAATGAGATCCGTAGAAAAACCAATGTCACTACATAGTTCAGCTGAATCAAGCCCAAAGTCACTCAGCGGGTGATGTAGTAAGCTTCACTCGGAAAATCTCTGCGTGTTCTAATCAGAAATGTAATCTCCAGAATAACCAATGTCACTAGATATCATACTCGTAGATCAACGAGTCGCGAAGCTGAAGTGATAATGGGCGTGGGACATAGTTCGAACATCTGATGGATGTTGGGGTACCAAGGTGCTGGAATGGTGACCCCGCACCGTAAAGCGCACTGTTGAACGACCCCCCACTAGGAGGATCAATGACATTCGGTTACAAGCAGATGATTTTTTCTTTTCTAACGTCTTTCAACTCTTCTGTTTCCTGCGATCTTTCCCATAGGAATGAAGTACCACTTTAACTATTTTATCGAAACGAAAGCCAAAACGTTAAAATACACATTACATTGTTAACAATTGCCCATTATTATAACAAAGTTAGAGATGTAAATAATATTGAAGACATCTCATTTTCGTTCAAAACGGGATAGTATTTAAATGATCATTTATATTTTGGGTGATTTTCATTGGACAGACAGACAGCGCGGATTAATTTCACGTTCATCTCTGATTGCTTTCGACGGATATCCTATTTTGTATAAAAAATATTCCTTCGATATTACAATTCCATAAAATGGAAATTGTTGAAACATTTTAGCCGTATTTATAAAAATTCTAACTGCTTTTGGATAAGAAATTTTCGAGAATTATTTATCACACTTTTTATTTTCAGTTATGGGAACAGAACCCTAGCCGTTGGATACAGAAGGCTGGGTTTATCCACTTCACCACTAGGCTATTTAGTTAAAGCAGAAGTCCGTTAATCATTAATACTGTGTCAGGAATTCAGGAGTGAGTGGAACCTATGACCTTTATAAGTGCAGAAACAATAAAAATATTCTTTACAAGTTAGCCCTTGACTACAATGTAAACTGACGATAAGTGGTAATGCTTTATTGATGTAATATAATGCTGAGATGGAAGCGGGCTAACTTGTTTGGAGGAGGATGAAAGTTCACACCCCTTTCGGTTTCTACTGCGACGCTAAATCGCTTGGCGGTACGTCTTTGCCGGTAACTAGCTACGGCTGAAGCCTTACACCAGCCAGACCTGGACCAATTACGAAACCTCAATCGGACACCCGGTGATTGAACCCAGGACCGTCTTCCGTCTTCTAAATCCACAGCGCATACCACTGCACCACGGAAGCCGTTATAAATAAGAAAGATTCATAAACAAAAATTGTATATTTTACGAAAGGATTGAGTAAAAGCTTCCATACATAAATCAGATAAATCTCTGATTGAACATAAACAGTCTTTACTTGTAATATTCATGTCATCAGATTTCAATTCACAAAGTTATAGTCTAGACGAAAATTTGCGGCAACATTATAGAACCACAAAATCTTGTAGAAAGCCTCTCAAACATCGGTAGGAAAGTAAACATTCGCTCCAATACTTCAGTCAATAATAACTCAGTAAAATACCTTTTGAAAAGTGGAACTTGGGAACATCAATTAGGGACCCAAGTAGAGTCGATGCTGAATAATTGAAAGGTATCCGATTTATTATTGAAATCTGCCCAGAAATTGGTAAGTAATTTGATAAATTTGAAAGCGAATTTGTTTTGCGAGAGCAGAAACTCGCAAAGCGAAGTTTGCTTACAACGGATCGGTGAATTTGAGCCCAATTATTTACTTTGTTTAATTTGAAGACGATGTGATAATATATTACTTTAATTTTAATGGAAAAAAAATGCTAACCGACCAACCAACTTAAAAAAAGGAGGACGCGGTGCTAAATTGGTTAATTTAAGGCGTTTCTGAAAAAACTAAGTGAAAGAACAGTCTGAAAAACTTTCGATTTTTAGTTTAATCAGTATGTTTACGTTTTTGAAGTCGGTTGAAATTTTTTTATTAACATTTTTTAAAAGAGATAAATTAGGTAATGCTAACTTATCTCTTTTGATCACAAAAGCATAACTGAGAAATTTCCATAAATCTTCAATTTTTGTCGAGTTTGTAAATAAAAGTTACTGGGGATCCACCGTAACTAAAATTTTGAAAGAGATCTCTATATGAAAATGCAGGTTACAACTTACACGTGTAATGCCTTGATGAATTAAAAAAAACAATCCTTTAATTTAATGCCTCTCATGTCATTGCATCACTTATAAAATGACTGATGAGCTGATGCCGCGCGGTTTCACCCGCGTGGTTCCCGTTCCCGTAAGAATATCGGGATAATATATAGCCTATAGCCTTCCTCCATAAATGGGCTATCTAACACTGAAAGAATTTTTCAAATCGGACCGGTAGTTCCTGAGATTAGCGCGTTCAATTAAACAAACAAACAAACAAACTCTTCAGCTTTATAATATTAGTATAGATAAAAAAAAATATTGTATGATTGAAAGATTCCCTTAGTGAACTTACGTTTATCTTTTAATTATATGTTTATCTTTTAACATTGACTTACAATGACATTTGACATTATTTTCTTCAAACGAATTATACTGCTACCGTGCGAAGCCAGTACAAGATAATTACAAGTGTCATCTTGACATGAGACGTGACGTCACTGACGAGGGTGTCTTATCCAGCCGCTGATCCTCTAAGCCCTCATTCGCACAAGAGATTTTTCAACGGACGGTTAAAAAGCGTTCAAATATGTACAACAAATGCATTCCCAAGTACAAAACAGCGTTTTTAAAACACGACTTTTTTTTTGAGTAGTGTTGCATTTTCAATTTTGGGCGTTGGAAATAGACCGTCATATAACTTCATACTATATTTGAACGCTTTTTTAACGACCGTACTATACTAGTAGACACCCGCGATTTCGTCCGCCCTTAGACCTCTTTTATCCAGCCCTTACAGTAGTATCGCCGTAAAAATGGAGTAACTTCTTCCGCGTTCCCGACATTTCCCTTGACTGCTCTGCTCCTGCTCTATTGATTGTAGCGTGATGAAAAGTATACTATGGTCTATGACCTGCCTAGGAATAAGTAGAATATATAATGATTTATTTATTTTGCTATCATCCGCGTGCAACGTCTACAACGTCTACAACGTGCAATTGCAAAGTCTACTTACTTACTAGTTGACTTTGCAATTGCACGTTGTAGAGTCAACATCTCCTGAGGATGCTCCGGTTTCGGGGTGAAACGTACGTAGAGAGTATTTTGTCGGACCTGGGTGACGTTGTCGCATGGGTTCGCCGAATTTTCGCGGATGATAGCAAAATAAATAAATCATTATATAATCATGATGAACTTCCGCAAAGTAACGCCTGCTTCTATCCAATATTTATAAGTAGAATAATTGTACTTTTCAAGTTTCGTTAAAATCCGTCGAGTAGTTTTTGTTTCTATAACGAACATACAGACAGACAACAATTCTACTAATTGCATTTTTGGCATCAGTATCGATCACTCATCGTCCCCTGATAGTTATTTTGGAAATCAATTTCATGTTCAGAATTGACCTCTCTACAGATTTATTGTAAGTATAGATTTGAACGCTTTTTTAACGTCCGTTAATAAACCTCTTGTGCGAAAGAGACCTAAGCGTTTATCGCTAAGCTCATTAAGCTACAAGCCAAGATCTGACACACTCAGAGTATTCGTTGGATACCAACTTTCTGACACTTCCCAACAGGTAAAACCATATAGCTCGTATTATAGTATGTTACTCTTTCAACTGATTATTTAATCCACACTCACTTTGTTATAAAATTATGTAAAATACCTATATATCATCATTATCATGCTATTTTTAACGGACCACCATGGACAGACTGGTCTCCTTTGGCTTCCATTGCATTTTGGCGGACGAGTGATAATCTATGTTATCATTCAATCAATCTATCATTATTAATTTATTTAAAATAGGCTTAGTTTACAAGCTCTTTCGGAACGTCAGGTAATAATATTAAACTTAAGATAATGGTTGTAATAATTATTCGAAAACTTAAAATTAAAGTTACGAGGGTTCCAAACGCGTCTTGGTCCGAGAAGAGCCCACGACAAACTCAGCCAGGTTTATCCTTTTTTAGTTTATCACTATTTAACAATAGCTGTCATGTAATCCATTTCATTTCCAATCAATTTGGTCGTTTACGTAATCATACGAGTTTTCTATAAGCTTATGTTTAATAAAATCTTTGAACTTATTGAGAGACATGCCAGTGGTTTCATGTGGCAGTTTATTATAAAAACGTATACAATTGCTCTTAAACCCCTTAAGAGTGTGCAATATGTAATTTGGTGGTTACAAATGGTTCTGGATCTCAGATTCTGGAAAAGTTAGGAGCCTGATATTTGGGTAAATGATATTTCAAAGTGTTAGCTTCGTTATGACTATACAAAATACACAATTTGTAAAACTTTTCTCGATAGTTTAGTTTTTTGGAAAATACATGTTTTGCTCACATTTTGCTTTCAATATCAGGAAAAGCAAAGTTATTTTCATAAATTTTTGTTTTGTATAGAAAATTATGTATATATCTTGAACATGGCCATTTTGTTTTTCGTTATGTTGTTTAATTCACTTGCAATTAGGTAAAAATGGCTTTGGTGCTCACGTCATAAAATTTGCGTCGCGCGTCAATCGCTCCGTGCTTTCCACTCACATGAAAGTCATAATTCGGCGTCTCGCTTGCGATTCGAATTTTATCCATATCGTAACGACGCGCTGCGCGCTCTTAAATGCCTTGTTAATTTTATAAAGACGTAAGGTTTGTGAATCTGGATCGACTGAACTGATTTTGTAAGTTTTAAAACTAGAAAGCCACGTTATTTATGTGTCATAGGCTATATTTTATCCCGGTTTTATGAAATTATTTACCGACCACTATCAGATGTTAAAGATATTGGCGTGGACAGATCCGTGGTCTCCGAGACACGAGGGTATAGCACCAAAACCTCCAGGCTAAGAATCATCATCAATCACTAAAAATTTTTTAAAAGAAAGAAAAACTTTTTTCATTCATAGCCTAGACACGAATCCAGGATCTCGTGATCGGAAAACTATGGAAAACATTCTCTGGAGCATACATATCATATACTAGCGGCCGCCTGCGATTTCGTCTGCCCTTAGACCTCTTTAATCCGGCCCTATCGCAAAATCCATTCTTAGCGGATTCCTACTCTACAAAAAACTACATCCCTGTTCTCCCTACAAAAATAATTTCATGTTTGTGCGTCAAGCGAGACTCGAGATTTCGTTATGAATGACCTTTCGTATTTATATAATTAGATAATTCTATACTAGATGTCACTTAACTTTTTCAGAAATAAAAGAACGAATGAGAGAGTACGGTTTCGTCATTGTATTATTAGCCTACATCAAGCCCTTGAACAAAACTTACATGTGAAATGAACCAACATGAATAACACTTAGAAGGCTTACTATATCAGTTACTATATCAGTAAATAACTCTGAGCACTATGCCGTCATTTCTGAGCGGTACAGGTGATTACACGAGTGAATGGAATTTATCATCAATGTACGGCTTTGTTATAGTATTAAAGATGATTAAAAATAAATGTCGAAAATCCTAGTGCCTTACTATATATCAGAATCTTACTATAAGCTAAATAAAATAATAAATTCCGCTTACAAAGCATTCCGCCGGACGTGAGAGGGGGGAAATTAAAATCAGAGAGCTATTTAATTAAAGCCTTTTGTTGTTGTAAAATATTCGGGGGTGCTGCCCCACCCTTTGATTTGCTGCGCTCCATCACATCGACAGACCGACAGCTCTATTATTACTAACATCCGTTTTAAATGAAATAAATGTTTTGGGTTTCTACACGGCATCGTAACGGAACGCTAAATTGCTTGGCGGTACGTCTTTACATAATTAAGATATCGTTATATTTGTCTTAATAACCCAAGTGTTCTTAGATAGCTGAAGTTAAACAAAAACAACACGATGCACAGTCATCGTGTAAACGCTGTAGACTCGAGGTGAAAAAAAAAACATTTTTCGAATATTGTGATATGGGTATCAAATTCAAGAGCTCATCAAGAAACGACTAACGACTTCGTCGTCATCAACCCATATTCGGCTCACTACTGAGCTCGAGTCTCCTCTCAGAATGAGAGGGGTAAGGCCAATAGACCACGCTGGCCCAATGCGGATTGGCAGACTTCACACACGCAGAGAATTAAGATAACTCTCTGGTATGCAGGTTTCCTCACGATGTTTTCCTTCACCGATTGAGACACGTGATATTTATTTTTTTAAAATGCACACAACTGAAAAGTTGGAGGTGCATGTCCCGGTCCGGATTCGAACCCACACCCTCCTGAATCGAAGGCAGAGGTCATACCCGCTGGGCTATCACGGCTCTACCAACGACTTCACACAAATAAAATTCCACCGTAAATCATCCACGCATCATTATTACTAAACCAGCAATGATAAAACATTATACATAATAAACATGGTCTAACAGTCCCAGGCAAACGGACACAGTATCAAAGGCAGTAGTGCATAATGTATCTCATTAGGCCGCCTTCAAATGGAACAAATATAGTCTCTGGGGATCTCTAATTGGCTCCTTTGGATCGAGGGCCACAACGTGACTGGAACATTAAACTTTTACCTACATCCCCATTTGAACACTGCTATCCAACCAATACATACATAGGTGTATATATACCAATATTATAAATCCTATTAATATTATACTATTCTTTAACACTGCAATTACTGAACCGATTTGGCTAACATTTATGGAGCGGAAATAGATTTTACTCTAGATTAATATATAGGCCACTTTTCATCCCAGAAAAATGCATGGTTCCCGAGGGATTTGTGAAAAACTTAATTCCACGTGGACGAAGTCCGCTAGGAAATAAAATAACTTTGCTAAATAACCCACAGAGTATATTCGGTTGTGTGGGCTTCAGACTTGCAGTTTTCACTGAACAGGCGAATTGTTCAAATTAATCGTCCGTGTGTAAGCTAAACTGAGAGCTGTATAGTTTTTCCTAAAGATTTTGATTGTAAATTTAATTAAACAAAATGATGATTTAAGTGAACAGTTAAAACTGAAGGTCTGTAGCATAACACACACGATGTAGCTTTCTAATGCCGGCTACAGACCTTCAGTTTTACCTGTACATCATCATCATCATCATCATCATATCAGCAGATGGACGTCCACTGCAGGACATAAGCCTTTTGTATGGACTTCCAAACATCACGATACTGAGCCACCTGCATCCAGCGAATCCCTGCGACTCGCTTGATGTCGTCAGTCCACCTGGTGGGGGGTCGGCCAACACTGCGCTTACTAGTGCGGGGTCGTCATTCCAACACAGTTTTCAGTTTTTACCTACACACGGTATTAACTGAACAGTTTAACTGTATAGTTAAAACGTCCGTGTGTAGGCAAAACTGTGCACAGTTAAAAATGCAGGTCTGTAGTTCATATTTTGATGAGAGAAGTTTTAAAATCTTAACAAACGAAAAATAACGTAAGCGTCTTGGGACGCTCGACAGCCTTGGATTCTCTTTCTACGATCGCTTTGAAAACTAGAAAAAATTATGGGGATGACAGATCTTGAGCACCTGACCTGTCGATAGCAAATGTCATACCTATACATTTTTCTAGTTTTCGAAGCGTTTGCGATCGTAGAAACAGAATTGACATGCCACTTGGCTTAAGGGGCAAAAGTGATAACTTAAACCTGCTGCCATATATTGGGAGAGAAAGAGAAGCCAGAAAGTGTGGCGCTGTAACGCGTTACGTTACAAAGCGATTTACCCTCCCAAAAAAGATGTAGACTAGATTAGTTTTCATCTTAATAAATTTAAACAATGATATAGCAAAGTATTCATACCAGTAATTGAATTTAGTTTGAAATCTCTCAGTTGATCCGTATCAATTAACCGAATAGTGGAAATATTTTGATTTAGGTCAATTAAACTACGGCTCGGCCATAACTGCGCATAGCGTTAAGCTTTATTAATTAATGGTTAGTTATAGTTTTAGTTAGTTATTATTTTTCAGGTATTTTGTGCATTATTTAATACAAAAGTGTGTAAGTATTATGGAATATTAGTGGCTCGAGACCGTTGTGTTTAAAACACCTTAAGTTAGCCATTGACGGTCAAATATTCTCACGTTTCTGCAGCGCAAACGGCAGCGAAGACGTTTAATAAGTCGAGCCTTGATGCACGCAGTGACCAATACACGATCAGTTATAGTCGTGGGTGCTGCAGAAACGTGAGAATAATTGATCGTTAGTCAAGAGCAACTTGAGGTAGATCTGGATATTGCAGACCACTAGCGAAATTGTTAACATCAAAGCTATGCATTCCAACACACAATGAAGATTTCACCTCTCAGATCACCAAAAGGCACAACTGGAAACTTGTCGGCCAGTACGGAGTGGTCTTTGTCGAGCCTCTTTGCTTTGTATTGTATTGCGCCACAAAACAGAGAAGCTCGCAAAAGGCGCTCTAGAGCTTATCTCTGAATAAAAGCTATTCCACGAACTAGACATCTTACAGATCTGATTTTACGATGCAGTAAATGAACTTTTAGAACACAATATTGCGCTTTATACAATCCATTTTAATATTATAAATGCGAAATTAAGTGTGTCTATGTATGTATGCATGTATAATGAGCAGTGATAGTTCAGTGGATATGACCTCTGCCTCCGAATCCGGAGGATGTATGTTCGAACCCGGTCCGGGACATGCACCTCCAACTTTTTAGTTTCGTGCATTTTAAGAAATTAAATATCACGTGTCTCAAACGGTGAAGGAAAAACATCGTGAGGAAACCTGCATACCAGAAAATTTTCTTAATTCTTTGCGTGTGTGACGTCTGCCAATCTTCAATACATACATCGTTATCAACCCATATTCGGTTCGCTGCTGAGCACGAGTCTCCTCTCAGAATGAGAGGGTTTTTGTCAATAGTGCACCACACTGGGCTAATGCGGATTGGTAGAGTTTGCACACCCAGAGAATTAAGAAAATTTTTAGGTATGCAGGTTTCCTCACGATGTTTTTCCTTTACCGTTTGACACACGTGATATTTAATTTCTAAAATGCACTAACTGAAAAGTGGGAGGTGCATGCCCCGGACCGGATTCGAACCTACGCCCTCCAGAATCGGCGGCAGAGGTCATATCACGGCTTGTTTGACATTTAGCAAACATGAACTTTTAGTTAAAATCTTTGAAACTGCAATATGAAACGTAGATATACTTTTTAATGTCAAATACTTGTAAACATTTACGGAACGAGCAAGTGGTTTTCCGTTTTTTAATCAATAAAAAAATACTGTATGATTGTTAAACTGGTACTACTTTTTCCCGACTCTTTCAAGTTCCAACGGAATACGATTATGGAGTACAAAAGAATGAAATTAAATTTTCAAGCATCGGGGACGAGCCTACAAAGAATAAATAGCAATATTTACATTTCATATAACGGCAATTATTGGGCAAATTATACAAATTATGTTATTGACTTCGTATATGTTATTATTACCAACGTCGTTGCTCCCAAGGGCAAGGGCTCCCAATGCGGCTTTAGATCATGAGTTCCTGCTTTCTAGATGGAGCACTAGATGTATCTGGAAGCTATCTCAAAATATATATTTTTTTTAATTTTTTCTGTCTGTTTGTTCCACCTAATTTCTGAAACCGTTGAACCGATTTTTAAAATTATTTAACCAAAGGGAAGTTATACTTTATTTTTTAAAAAAAAAAGAATATTTGCCATATCTTTTTAAATATGACCAATATTCCCATTCCTTTCCAACTAGTCGGGAAAGACTGTGCTAGGAGTGGGTACGACAATAGACCAACGGGACAGGGATCGAACCACCACCTCTCGGTGATGAGCACGACCGCTCTTACCGTTGAGCTATTGAGGCTTTTATATTATACTATTAACGAGTTGGTAACACTGGGTATATTTGGTCATCGTATTCACAAGGGAACGAGAACTACACGGGTAAAAGCGCGAGGCGTTCGCTAGTAGAACTACTTGCATAATATACAGGATGCTCCGTAAATATTATTAGTAGGGGAGCCCGGGATGCAGAATTTGCAGTTACTAAAGCGTCATTGGATTCGACTTGATTTGGTAGATGAGATGATAGAAAGAATATATAGTGGGAGGCTTCGGCCGTGGCTAGTCACCACCCTACCGACAAAAGACGTACCGCCAAGCGATTTAGCGTTCCGTTACGATATCGTGTAAAACCCGAAAGCGGTGTGAATTTTCAACCTCCTCCTAACAAGTTAGCCCACGTCCATCTTAGATTGCAATCAGCACTACCATCAGGTGAGATTGTAGTCAAGGGCTAACTTGTAAGGAATAAAAAAAAAAAAACAAAAAAAAATAAACAGCTACTCAAAATAATTACAAAGTATAAAATCAACGTTTAAGTAATTTTTCAACATGTGAAAATGACTAAATTAGATATTTCAAATTATGGTATTAAGTGAAATTTAGTTATTTTTCATTGCTTAAACCTACATTTTTTGTCACGAATGAGTCCGGACCTACTAGACCTTAGGGTAAATCCACTGGTAAGGTAGCAAACTACTATCCATATATCGTCATAAATATTCGCGTTTATATTAGTAGAACGCGGAACAATTCCTGTTACCTTTGTAATGGGCGCCTATTGTATATTTAACTCTGCATTTACCTGATTACGGTCCCTGGAGTAACATTCAGGCTACGCTCTCCAACCACCATAACGTTAGCTAATACCATAAAAGCTTTGCCAATGAAGGGTGCATCTTTAATGGCGGAAACCTTTCAGAAACTTCAAGTGAATATAACATAAAGAGAATTTAATGTTGCAGTGATATGTTATTTTTAACTGACGTCAAAAAGGAGGCTTTTGATGTATTTATTTATGTATAGGATAAGTATAATAAACCTTCCAAATGCGCGCAATTTTGTCCGCAAAAAAACGAGACTTACTCGATGTAGGTAAGTGACCATGTTTTAAAAGAAAAAAATCATATAATCTATACTAATATTATAAACTCAAAAATAAGTCTGTCTGTCAGTTAGTCTGTTTCCTTTTCACGGTTAAACGGCTGAACCGATCAAGATGAATTTTCGTATAATGGTAAATGGGACCTTGGAGCAAAACATAGGGCACTTTTTGACCCTAATATTAAAATGGAAGGGGTGAAATGAGAGTTGAAAGTTCGTATGTTAAGTCCTTAATTTTTAGAGTTATAATTTTTAAAATTTGTTCATAAACAATAAAAAATACGAAATAAGGGTTGAAAGTTCACTAATATAGTATATATAGTAAGTTATTCTTAAAAGAGAGATATCATCACGGGTTTTTTGTAGATTTCTTTGTATAAAAGGAATATTTCACCATACATATTTTTGTTAGATCTCCAAGAAATAAGACAATTCTCAATGAAGCGGCTTGATTTTTTCCGTAATTCAAAGCTTAAAAAGATGAAAAATCATCAACTTTTCCTACGGGATCAAGAAACATGTATAAGGTCCACTAGTTTCATATTAGCTGACTTAAAGAGAAATTACATTATAAATATCTTAACAAGTAACATATAGGTACACGAGTTATAGCTGAGCTTAACAAAAGTTGTCTCAATTTAATCAAACAACTCATCGAGGGGCGACATCTCAGTACGCCGGTCTTATAGTAATTACATTTGCTTACGCATTTAGTCTGAGACTAGATGTAATAACATAGACAGTACACTACACACTAGTAACTCTATACACCACAAAATAAACCCGTAAAGTTCAGACGATGTCTACCGGAAGAATGATGAACGAACGGAAGAACGTACAAGCTTTTTTTTGCTGAAAATCATCACTTTCTTTTCGATTTTCGAAATCGCTAAGGTCACACAATCTAAATCAAAAGCAATGTATATTTCATCAATGATTTTAGTACCAGATAAGTCAATACTTAAAACTTATTGTTCCATCACTTAAAAAATATTAAGATTTTTAAAGATACCCTATATCCCTTACCCTAGAAGTGTTCTGCCGATCTATGCACCATTTTGCACACACGACAGCACGCATGCAAAGTTTTATTAAAATTAGTGTATTAGTTAAAGCATGAAGGCGTTAATAACAGAGTAATACACTCACATTCGCATTCAAAATATGAAGATATATTTATCCACATTGATGTTAATCGTTGCGGTCCCAAGGTGCCGGATTGGCGACCCCGCATTAGAAAACGCAGTGCTGGTCGACCCCCCACCAGGTGGGCTGACGTCGAACCCCTCAGGCGAGTCAGGAATTCGCTGGATAAAGGCGGCTTAGGATCGTGATGTTTGGAAGTCCCTACACAAAGCCTATGTCCTGCAGTAGGCGTGCATCGGCTGATATGATAATGATGAATGTTAATTTATTTATTGTGACAACATTGATAGCTTATAACACTAAAACAAAAATCATTAAAATTCAAGGATTTTTTATTTAAATGTTACTTCCATGCTTTTTATTTAGTCTTTTGTTTGAGCACACTACGGGAAATGTGCAGACTTTAAAATTGGATTCCCGAGTCACCAGCCGATATTCGCTGGAAGAATATTAATTTGTTGACTTTTCGCCTCTCCGATAGGCGCAAATTAATTTGGAGACTGGAGTATAAATGAACCTAAATGAACTATCTCAATCTAGAAGTCAAATCGCCTCTCGACTCTAATTTCTATTCAATGTGTCTCGATGATCAAAAAGAGCTTTCAAAGGCTTGATACATAATGAGAAAATAGTACAAATAAAATTTTGAATAGCGCTTTTCGAAAAGTATTTTTGATTGCCGTTTACTAGCAAAGATGTTAGAGTAAGATTTTTTCAAGTAATGAATGTAGGTAAAATAGGACCATGCCTATTAAACTTGTTCACCTACAACAACCATAATATTGTTGATTACATTAGAATAAGTCTCTTGTAAGATACGTTAATGAGTATAAGTTAAGACGAGACTTTAGGATTAGCATAACAGTTTTTGAGATGACGTGTTACTACAAGTCATTTCGAAAACACAAAAAAACCACCTGCAAGTTGCAACATAAACACTTAATAAGAAGGATATGCATGTGAATCAAAACTAAGCTCGTATAAAGCACAATGGCGTACAAAGACGTATTATGGCGCGACGCTATAATTCCCAACTGCCCGCGGCATATGAAAGCGCATAATGAAGTATTAAACTCTAACCGATAAGTAAACAATATACAGAAATACTTTTTACACCAAAAAATTAAAGAGGAAATATTACAAAAAGCTCCAAAATATAAATATACTGAATATATAACCTGCAACATAAACACGAATGAATCAACACTTAGGTCGTTAGCACAATGACGTTTAAAGACGGATTATGGCGCGTCGCTATAATTTCACACTGTCACAATATAAAAGCGCATAAAAAGTATTCAACTCTAACCAATAAATAAACAGTATACGTAAATACGTTTTTACACCATAGAGCTCTAAAATATAAATATTCTGAATAAATATATCACCTGCAACATAAACACGAGTGAATCAAAACTAAGCTCGCATAAAGCACAATGGCGTATAAAGACGCATTATGGCGCGTCGCTATAATTCCCAACTGCCCGCGGGATATAAAAGCGCATTAAAAAGTATTCAACTCTAGCCAATAAATAAACAGTATACGAAAATACGTTTTTACACCAAAAAGCTTTAAAATATAAATATTCTGAATATATATATATATATATATCACCTGCAACATAAACACGAGTGAATCAAAACTAAGCTCGTATAAAGCTCAATGGCGTCTAAAGACGCATTAAGGCGTTTCGGTATAATTCCCAATTGCCCGTAGCGTATGAAAGCGCATAATGAAGTATTAAACTATAACCGATAAGTAGACAATATACAGAGACACGTTTTTACACCAAAAAGCTTTAAAATCTAAATATTCTGAATAAATATATCACCTGCAACATAAACATGAGTGAAACAAAACTAAGCTCGATAAAGCACAATGGCGTATAAAAACGCATTATGGCGCGTCCCTATAATTCCCAACTGTCCGCGGCGTATGAAAGCGCATAATGAAGTATTAAACTCTAACCGATAAGTAAACAGTATACAGAAATACGTTTTTACACCAAAAAAGCTTTAAAATATAAATATTCTGAATAAAGTTATCACCTGCAACATAAACACGAGTGAATCAAAACTAAGCTCGTATAAAGCACAATGGCGTATAAAGACGCATTATGGCGCGTCGCTATAATTCCCAACTGCCCGCGGCGTATGAAAGCGCATAATGAAGTATTAAACTCTAACCGATAAGTAAACAGTATACAGAAATACGTTTTTACACCAAAAAAGCTTTAAAATATAAATATTCTGAAAAAATGTATCACCTGCAACATAAACACGAGTGTATCAAAACTAAGCTCGTATAAAGCACAATGGCGTATAAAGACGCATTATGGCGTGTCGCTATAATTCCCAACTGCTCGCGGCATATAAAAGCGCATTAAAAAGTATCCAACTCTAACCAATAAATAAATATTATACGGAAATACGTTTTTACACCAAAAAAAGCTCTAAAATACAAATATTCTGAATAAAGTCATCACCTGCAACATAAACACGAGTGAATCAAAACTAAGCTCGTATAAAGCACAATGGCGTATAAAGACGCATTATGGCGCGTCGCTATAATTCCCAACTGCCCGCGGGATATAAAAGCGCATTAAAAAGTATTCAACTCTAGCCAATAAATAAACAGTATACGAAAATACGTTTTTACACCAAAAAGCTTTAAAATATAAATATTCTGAATATATATATATATATATATCACCTGCAACATAAACACGAGTGAATCAAAACTAAGCTCGTATAAAGCTCAATGGCGTCTAAAGACGCATTAAGGCGTTTCGGTATAATTCCCAATTGCCCGTAGCGTATGAAAGCGCATAATGAAGTATTAAACTATAACCGATAAGTAGACAATATACAGAGACACGTTTTTACACCAAAAAGCTTTAAAATCTAAATATTCTGAATAAATATATCACCTGCAACATAAACATGAGTGAAACAAAACTAAGCTCGATAAAGCACAATGGCGTATAAAAACGCATTATGGCGCGTCCCTATAATTCCCAACTGTCCGCGGCGTATGAAAGCGCATAATGAAGTATTAAACTCTAACCGATAAGTAAACAGTATACAGAAATACGTTTTTACACCAAAAAAGCTTTAAAATATAAATATTCTGAATAAAGTTATCACCTGCAACATAAACACGAGTGAATCAAAACTAAGCTCGTATAAAGCACAATGGCGTATAAAGACGCATTATGGCGCGTCGCTATAATTCCCAACTGCCCGCGGCGTATGAAAGCGCATAATGAAGTATTAAACTCTAACCGATAAGTAAACAGTATACAGAAATACGTTTTTACACCAAAAAAGCTTTAAAATATAAATATTCTGAAAAAATGTATCACCTGCAACATAAACACGAGTGTATCAAAACTAAGCTCGTATAAAGCACAATGGCGTATAAAGACGCATTATGGCGTGTCGCTATAATTCCCAACTGCTCGCGGCATATAAAAGCGCATTAAAAAGTATCCAACTCTAACCAATAAATAAATATTATACGGAAATACGTTTTTACACCAAAAAAAGCTCTAAAATACAAATATTCTGAATAAAGTCATCACCTGCAACATAAACACGAGTGAATCAAAACTAAGCTCGTATAAAGCACAATGGCGTATAAAGACGCATTATGGCGCGTCGCTATAATTCCCAACTGCCCGCGGCGTATGAAAGCGCATAATGAAGTATTAAACTCTAACCGCCGAGTTAACAAGGCGGAATTAAACCAGCGCCACACCACTGTGTTATATTATTATCAACATAATGGAGTCTTTGACTAATTAGTGACGACGCGTTTCTATTTAGCAGCTTTGTACTTCAGTAATGGACTTTTGTTGGAATTTTACTCGCGTATATCATAGCTAAAATGTTGATTTTGGGTATAACGCAAATTATGTTTTTGACTAGCAAAATATCCATGTTTTAATTCTCAGCTCTGAGTTGGGAAGTTAGGGTGCCACCGTGCGTCGGAGAGCACGTTAACCAATCGATCTCGGTCGTCATCAATAACTTGTAATCGTTACAAAATCATACATCATCACGCTAAATAAACCCGCCAACCCGCATTAGAGCTGCGTGGTTGGTCTAAGTTCCTTATGCTCTTTCCTAAAATAATTCCTCAATACTGTAATGAGCCGTTTAAATGGACTTATAATGGTAATGATGATTAGGTATATTATTCATACAAAAGAAGGTTTTACCTTGAGGAATTAATTGGACCTTGAAAAGAATTTTGATGAATTTTATCCCGGTCTGATTATAGTTTCAGAGATTATCATATAATAAATATTTATTTCATACATACTTCATAATTTTAGCCAATGTTTTAGGCTATTAACACAGAATACATAACAGTACAAGTAGATACAAGCTTTTAGCTAATACAGCTTGAAAGATTCCAATATATGCAATATTTTGAGAGAATATTTCATAAATGAAGTTACCTAGCCCGCAGTTACCTATCTCCAAAACGAAATCCATTATATATTACCTATATAGTTGTAAAGCAAGTTTTTAAAGCCTGTTCTAACTTCTAGTATATGTACGGTTCCGATAAAATATTTGCTGTTTTGATTGCTGAATATTTTGTATGAAGCTGCGAATGAATTCGACTAGACGACGACGACGACGAATAATTCGACGAGAAAAAACATACCATACATACAAATTAAAATATTTGTTTTTGGTTCAGAGATTCGAAATCCGACAAATGAGGAGCTATAATCTTAACTTGTAATGTTTTTAAAATGAAAGATATATTATACTCTGAGGTCTTGTGAGTTTATTTTAATTACTGTTTAACATAATATATATTATACAGCAAAGCTAGTAGTGAAGTGACGATACTCACTATACATTAGTGTTGTACTTTACTACAAATCGCAACACGAGCTGCAAATATCATCTCAGGTTGACGGAATCAGGGAAATGCATTAGGCACATGACGTGTTCCATACTCTGCGAGGTATCAACTTCTACTATTTAAAATACAAAATACTGATAAAAAGCGACATCCGATTATCTAATCTTTTCAACATAAAAATGGAACCGACTTCAAAGACATACTTTAGTTATTATGATTTAAACACAAAATTACCAAGCCGATTTTCATGAAAATGAAGTGAGACCATTCTGGAAGTATACTCTTTCAAACAAAAAAATAATTTTCAAAATTGGTTAATAAATGACTAAGGTATATAGATAGATAGATAGATATTCTTTATTTGCACACCACAAAGACAAATACAAGTGAAATAAAAACATATTAAGAAGAGATCAGCATACAAGAGCCGGCCTTATCGCTAAGTAGCGATTTCTTCCAGGCAACCTTCGGTTTAGGAAAACTTAAAGACATCAGCAGGTGGCGTAAAACAAAAACCATAGTATTACTAATACACATACATACAAATAATTGACATCCTAATACATAAACAATATTTATTTTATTGGTATTTATTTTATTGTTATTTATTAATTATGTAGTATATATTATATATTTTTTTTAGTTGTATTATATTATATTATGTAATACATATGTAAATTTTAATATTATATTTACGTATATATTATATTATATTTATTTAATTATTTATATATATAATTACATATAATGTATTGCACCTTCCCGCTCTTTCTTCGCAAGTTCTCTCGTCAGGGGTTGCCTGGTAGAGATTACTTTTAGTAATAAGGCCGCCTTTTTTAATTTATAATTGTATTTTTGTGTGCAATAAAGTATTTCTTCTTCTTCTTCAATATTACTAATATATACAAATACCTACAACAAACAAACACAAACAAACTTAAAAAAAAAACATACTCGTCAAATAGATACCTCCTTTTTTTTAAGTCAGTTGACGCCGGCAAGTGAGAACGGGCTGTAACAAACAATCGCGAGGCGGGCGGCTGCAAACGACGCCGAACTCCGCTGGAGCGGGTAATGAACAAATGTTTTGGTTCACAATCAATGTTTCGGAAGACGGGGCCGGTCATTTTTCATCACAAAAATCTGCGTCGCCTCGGGGGATACTTTTATTGTAACTTCCAAACCGGGGACTTACGAAGTTTGACTACGGTTTACTGACTTATCGCTTTTCACCCGTTCACAAAGGAGTGGGAGCTTTTTTTTAAAATGGGCTTTCGCTTCATTAGGATCATTTATACAAAAAATACATTTGTTTCTATTTAAATGGTCTTCCTCCGTGAGTCGTTCTCCTCATGTGTAAAGGTCGTGACCACTTTCATCTCTGATCTTTGCCCATAGAATCCTATGCTATCTTGTTCTATCTCTGGCTGGTCACCGCAGCCTTTTTTCTTCCACCTTGACATTAACAACAAATTTTTCGAGATCATCATTTGCCTACACGATATAAGTGTTTTTTTAATTTTCTTCGGCCCATATGCCCATTTTTTTAATTTATTTGGGTTATCAACCAGTAAACGATTAAGAATTAATTTAAAAACAATTTAATAGTGAAGTGAAATATTACATGCCTGGCTCTCAAAGACTCTCGTTATATATGGTAGACTATGATCATTTTAAAATAAAAATAATAATTTTTTTATTAAGCTGAGTACACAAATAACAAACAATATAAATTAAAAAAAAAAGCGTAAGACTGGATAAAATTAAAAAAATTAAAAGTGATGTTGCCTCTGCAAAGCTTGGCAACCTGCTCTTCAAAGAGCAAAAAAAGTTTGCGTTTCTAGCTGACTCTTCTCAGTAGAATCTGCCTTCCATACCGGCAGTAGAGTATAGTCACAACAAACATTTATTGTTATTTTCTTAAAATCTACAAATGACAATTTTTGGTATGTTACTAAGATTTGTTTGTGTGTTGCCAACAATCGGAGAATACCACTCTCTAGGGGGGAATTTACAGAGTGCGGTGGCGAGCGTGATTGCCCGTAAACCCTTAGCTGAAAGGTTTATTGATGTTCACGACCACCCTACCGCGGATTCTTGCCTTGTTTACAACGAACTAAACTTTATTCTTGCACAAAAAGGGGTGAACTTTTTGTAACTTTAGGGGTGACTTTGTATATTACAACGTTTTTGTTGAGTGACTTTTTTTTACAAGGAAAAGGGGATTTTTCTTTGATGATACGAAAGTTAAATTTAATTTAGAACGTAAAGACGCAAAAAGATATGTTATGTTAAGCTATAGAAACTCTTTTTTGTCGGATTTTAGGGAGACATGACACTATTATTGGTTCGGATATTATGTATTACTAGCGGACACCCGTATAATTTACCCCAACAAAAATTTTCAAAATATCTTCAATGTACAGAATGTACAAAATGTACAGAATTCGTATTATAAATATAGATACTAGATGGCGCTGACGTCCGTTATGCCACGGTAATGGTATAAGTCAAATCTCAAATTACGAATAAATGTATAGAAGTCGACCAGTTTTATTATAAGTATATATATGTATAAATTTATCAGTAATTTACTCAACTTCAAAAAGGTTATCTTCTTGTTCCGATGATTTTTTATACCGCCATATCTCTCAAATCTCAGAGGTACCTATACTACTTCGTTAAAGTAAGCTTAGATTCAGGATCTTAATTCAGGATAGTTGTAAAGTGATCCCACGAACCATCGGTAACCCAGAGCTTAAGCCGATCAGGATAGTCACGTAGGCCATCAAAACTTAAGGCAAATCTAGACCATGTATCACATTTGATCCTAATATACCTACTCCATTACCTAACGTAGCCAACACGTCGTATGCAAATTGTACCGCGCGCATTGGGGGACACATTACAGGCTAAGAGTCAACGTTAGGAACAGTACCTCTACAGATAATACGTTGCTCTGAGCACCTCAGCACATACCCAAGGTAGGTATACTCGTAGGTAAGTAGTAGTTAAGACTCAGGTATATGTATGTTTATATGAACATTGCCATTACGCTTTGTTGCTGAAATAAGTGTCTATAAGTACTTCACGTGGCTCTGTCAGCCGTAGGTACCACTACAGATATGTGTTGTAGTTCTCAGGTCCGTATTACCCGTTACATGTCACCATGCACTACGCAAAACAAAATCTATTCATGCATCATAATATTCAGGGGTGCGATTCCGCGACTATTACACTCGTCGACGAACTTTTCGCCTGTAACGATTAATTATTGTTATAAAATGTCTTATTCGAAATTTGACTTTATTGTTATAAAATGTCACTAAAGACAAAGTTGCCATGGAAATGAGCGGTGTCACATCGCTGTATCTTTAGAGAATGCAGGGGCTGATTGTGATAAGTGAATGCATTGTTAAACAGCTACATAAAATCTGTATTCCTATACACCAACATGAAAATCAGCGCAGTATGCTCTAGCATTTGTTGGTTCATGCAACACAATGCTGAGGTACCTTTTTCAAGGTAGTGTCAAACATGACAGTGTGTGTGAAGCTTCTGCTACTTGAGTTTTGGTCTTACGTGGCTCAGGTGGTTCAGCCATAGGACGCTACTGCTGCTGCTGGAATCGAAACTGATTCCAATACGATTAGCTTGTTGAGGCTTAACATCTCTCCGCGACTCCAATCCATGGAAATTGTTACAACAAAAGTACAACACCAGTATACATTATAGTTGTCAGCTCTCAGACTACGTGGGGCGATGCGATGAATAGAAATGTCTTGGATAACACTTGCGCTAATACAGCACATTAGCATAATGCTCATTTATGTAGCAAATCGAGATGGAAATGTTATTTAGAAGCAATTTGTATCAGCTAATGTTCCGTTCCGCACCGCACGCAAATTGCGGCACCAACTACCTTCTGTATTTCATACAGCTTTAATAACGGATGTAATTCGATCGATTTTAGGGTTACGTACCTCAAAAGGATAAACGGAACCTTTGGTCTGCTGGCAGAGGCCTGATGTCAGCACTGCAGACAGGCAGATAGGCAGGCAGACAAACAAAAATGTGATCCTACATGCCTGTCCATACGTCTGTCTAAGCCGTTGATATCGAAAACGCATGGCGTTATTGATATGAAATTATAACCCTTGGGAAATAAAATATACTCAGGTCTGCAGTCCCTTGAAGCTGTGACCAAATAAAACATCTAGATACGGCCGTTTAAACCACAAAAAAGGTATATTTCAGCACTGTCAATATAAACTAAATTTTAAGGATACGTACTTTGCGCTTAAATTAATAATACCGCCATAGCCGTGATAGGCCAGTGGCAGTAAGAGCTCTGCCTTCGAACCTCCAACTTTTTAGTTATGTGCACTTTAAGAAATTAAATATCACTTGTCTCAAACGGTGAAGGAAACGTGCGTGATCGAATCAGAAATGAGGAGATCCGCAGAAGAAGCAAAGTCACCAACATAGCTCAACGCGCCGCGAAGCTAAAGTGGCGAGGCACATAGTTCGAAAAGCCAATGGACGTTGGGGTCCCTAAATGCTGGAATTGGGACACAGCACCAGAAAGCGCAGTGTTGGTCGACCTCCCACCGGGTGGACTGACGACATCAAGCGAGTCGCAGAGTTTCGCTGGATGCAGGCGGCTCAGAATCCCTACAAAAAGCTTGTGTCCTGCAGTGGACGTCCACCGGCTGAAATGATGATGATAATGAGTATAAGCAGTTCAATCAAAATAATTACAAAAGGGCTCAGTGTTCAATTATTGTGTTAAATCCCCAAATTTGGCAATCAAATTACTTTTTTTTATAACTTATCGGGGACTTTTCCATTTAATCTTGATTATATATGGAATTATTTAGTAAACTCAATATGGTAATGGTTATTGTCATGAAATATTTGTTTTACATGCATTCAAAGTTGACCAAAACACTTAAACGTTCATCTTTTGGTGCCACTAGCCTAATCGAAATTGAATCCCTACTCTGATACGATCGGCGTCCAATTTATTAGTTGCGGCGATTTAGTTGCTGCAGATGTGCGGGCTGTCACATATCGCTATATCTGTAAGTATACTCGGCAAATTAGTCGGACAACTAAAAGTTGTCAGTGAGCGGGGACTCTTATGATATTAAAAAAATAAATTAAAAAAAAAATACGCGAAGAGCAGTAGGTATTCGAGTAAAAATTCACTTTTGAAGCGTCCAACAAGTAACGCTCGGTAACACAAACACACTGGATACATTCAAACAATACAACAGGTTACAAATGAGACGCGACATGTAGCCAGACCTCGTTTACGCGCATTGTCTGAAAATCATATAACATAATCCCACCACATAACAAAAATATAACCTTTATTTCCAAAAACATAGAGTTCTAAATCCAACAACACTTACAGATAAATGAAAACAACAGACTGGGTGACTCTTATGACAGTTGATATAAATGTCAAATTCCAATGCAAGAGTTTAGGTAGTTAACCGGAAGGGCCATTGCACTGGCTGTAATTAAAAAGTTTTGTCTAAATGTCTTTCATTGCTTGTAATATAAGTCCAGCCGCAAAATGAAACTTGGCAAGCGTTCGCTTCCCAAGCCTTGCTCAATAAGACTGGGCCATTTGGTACGTACCATTCGAACTATGTCGACTGTATCGAACGCTAAATTCTTACTCCAATGGCGTGCACAAGTAGAGTAGGCATTGCACGTACAGATTATATAGAAAACTCCTTCTCAAATATTGGTTCGTAATGAGTCTTCAGGGTATGCAGAACATTTTGGCATCTAAGAATTTCATGCCACTTGATATCGTGTAAATACATGGCAACAAATATTTTCAACTGGATGGTAAGTGAAACTCGCGAAAGAGAGCCAGCCAAATTACAGTAAACAAAGCGACAAGTTTACATGAACCATTTGAGTCTACTTAATAACTCAAGTGGGCTGACGCCATCAAGCGAGTCGCAGGGATTCGCTGGATGCAGGTAGGATCGTAATGTTTGCTTGTTCCTAAAAAAGGCCTATGTCCTGCGATGGACGGCAATCGACTGATATGATAATAATGATGATGATTTTCACAGTTAAAATATGCGAGAAATAACTGAGGTTTCATCTATACGTTAAGTGATGACGCAATCCAAAATGTTTGCGGGTTTATTTGAAGGACTGACTGAGCCAATTTAGAAATGAATTAAGTCTGATATAGCTATACATTCTAAAAAGGCTGAACGTTCGTCAGTTTTTGCGTATAGAGTAGATGATTGAGTTTGGACTTGGAAGGTTTTAAGGTTTTTCAAAATGTCCAAGTATAGTAAAACTTTAAGCTTTCATAAAATTAGGTACCTATGTCATTACGGCAACAGGTTTTAGGTAAGGCTTCAGAATGTAGAAAGTAGAACTTTAAACTTTCGGAAAATCAGGTGTGTCATTGCATTTTCTACCTCTAAAAATGCAAATTCTTAATTTAACCGAGGGAATCCTCCTTTCTGACCATCTTTATTGGAAACCAGAGCATTACAGAATGCCAGAGAGATTGACCAAATATATTATGGATATAGGAAAAAATAGATCAACTAATACCACTGATAACGAATGATAAATCACTTAATCAACAAGTGATTGATTTATGTCTTAATAATTAATGAGCAATTATGTAGATCTCTGAGGCCGTTGTAAATCAGCCCTTGTCAAATCAATAGTAATGTAATCACATATGTAAAGTTCAGAAGAATAGAGAGAGAATTAGAGAAGCTAGGTGTTGTAGTATGCTAGTTCTTCAAGATCTGTTAAACACTCGTCTGTCTGATTGTCAAATCTGTGTGTTTAGTGCAGCGCACGCTTGTTGAGAATGCTTATAATTTTGTCTATGATAAACTCGAAGGCTGATCTGTTTTTTAATAAATGAAGTAAAATATTATATTGTACAAAAACCAATTTAATATTTCTATTTAACAAATTGTCTACCTGTTTTGACTACTCCAGAAACGTAAATTAAACTAAGGAATTAATATTATTACGCGTAATATATAGGCTTTTTTATTAAGTTTATATGAAATATACGTACCTATTTGCCGCGTGTGGTTAGAAGGTAAGGCGGCAAAGAAAAGCGTGTTTATCGATCACCGTTTACTGTTCAACTAAGCAACTAAGTTGATATTACCAAATACATGGGTTAGTAGATCTAAGGATGTCTTCTCGAGTTGTTAACGCCGTCATGTGCATGCCACATGTCGACTTACAATTTGGTACGTTGTTAACTTATAGATAATCTACGAACTAAATGTTAATATGGATAAGCTAAAAATAATTATATGGCTACACCTATACGCTTGTATATAATTTGTAGAAAGTTAAGGTTTAATACTTTTCAGATAATAGTCCACCCCCTCAAACCGTTGTACTGTTGAAATCACCCTTCACAGTTGAGTTCTAACTTGAGAATGATCCACGAATCGTCGCCTCATTTACATCCCATCTAAATTCCGCTTCCAAAGGCTTCACACCTCATTAAAACGCATTCCGTCTAATCGCCGTACAGCGGTGACTTGCGCAAAAACTTTGTCATTCCTTCATGCAAAATTACGTTCAGATAATCCCCCCCACGCCCCTCTTTTTACTTAGGGTGCGTTCAAACGGTACGTAAATAACCAAACATCAAAGGCATTGCAGCTTACGGCAGTGTTTGTGTGTGGACTTGACATACACAGTTATTTAAAAACACACACAATTTAAAGAGCACAGAGATTTTTGAATTTGGAATGCGAGTTGTTGAGAGCGAGTATTTTCTTATTTATTTTTAATTAAAGAATTATAGAAACATTTGATTTGGTTTATTAAGTTCTAGTTTCATATAGAATTTCATGAATCACCTCAGGCCAAAGCTTAGAGGAAGAATTATAGTTTTAAATTGCAGCAGCCTGGATATCCCCTAAGCCCATTCAGGTTAGCAGGCATAGGCTGATAATGTTCAGCTAAGAGTGAGAATTGAGATAGCAGTTAGATTCTCAAATCTCACACAGTTCGCGCGCTAGTCTCATTAATTGGCCGAATTGGCCAATATTAGGGAGGTTTTAATGTCGGTGGAAACACTGTATAACAGAGGTCTTTGTCTTGGTTATATATATTTATTTATTGTTGAATATAAAATAAAATAACTTTGAAATTATATTTAACCTTACCTATTTTGCTTAAATTAATTAATCATAATTACTATATTTATTTATTTATTTATTTGGTCCACCAGTGACTGTCGCAGCATTTACACAAATACAATCTAAAAAAAAACACAAACACAAGGCTCTGCACAATCAAATGAAGGTAGACACGGCATGCACATTTCCGTAATATTAAAATAAATTGACGATTACATTAAATCAGTTTACATAAGAAAAAAAAATACATTTATAACAAGAAAAGGAAACATATTACAACTACTATTTGAATATACTATATAATACAAAAAATAAAATGGAATTGGTAAAAACAAAAAGAAAAATTAGTCTAGCAAATCTAGCAAAACTAACTTGCGATATGTCCTTGGTGAGTCTTAGTGGATATCTATAGACCGACTAAGTGCGTTATATAATTTACATATGTCATATTTCATCTATGTATGTTACTTTAACAATCAAGCCAAGTGGCACGTCTATTCTCTTTCTAATATCGCTAATACTTCGATAACTAAAAAAATGTATGGGAATGACAGAACTTGATCACGTGATCTGTCGATAGCAAATGTTATTGGCATACATCTTTCTAGTTTTCGAAGCGTTAGCGATCGTAGAAAGTCGATTCGCACTCTTACACATAAACACAAGCACACAAAGTTAACAAAACAATTAATCAAAAAGAAAAATGTTTTTAATTAAGTTTTTATTTTTAATCTTCTTCTAAATTTCTCACGATTTTTTCATATTATGTTATGTCATTGTTATTTATGTTATAGTATCTATGCTTATGTACCTAGGGAAGTCACTGGCCCTTAACACACGGCCTTAGTTTAAGGGCCAGGACGTCATTTTAATCGTTTAATGAGTATTTCAAATAAACATTTCTTTTTCTTATGTAGTTACGTAACATGTCTATAATATAAAATGTCGTTGCCTTTAATATAATTATGCTAAACACGAATTAAATATTTCAAATACAACCCCTAATTGTCCTCAAATACAAACATTTAATAACTGGAGGTTCGACACGATTATACGTACGTAATAAGCATCTTTGGGATCATAATTACGCGGCATAACAATGTAACTGAAATTAGGGGAAGTCCCCTAATTTAGGTTACATTGTGTTAAGGGCTTTATTACGTTTTTAGTCCCCGACGCAAAAACATAGGATTTATATCGACCAATTTGAATGCGGTTCTTTTATATTTTATTTTTTAAATGGCTTTGCGTTTATAGTTAGCGTTGACTACTTTGTGTTTGAAATACAAACACATTCATTTAATTCAAGCTAAAGTGTATTTCAGATAGCATGGGTGCGGTGACAGTCACCTGTATGACGTTCACAATACGTACTATTATCGTGAATAGCGGCAAACTTTCAACAGTGAAACGAACTGTACCCTGTGTCTGTTTATTGACTTTATGACCCTACAATACATTTGATATTGTGGTGACTATTAGTGCGATAGCGACTCAGTTGTGAGGCCAGGGCCTCTAGCCATCTGGCACGTCGATTCTATAAACGCTAACGCTTCGAAAACTAGAAAAATGTATGGAAATGACAGATCTTAATCACGTGACCTGTCGATAGTAAATATCTTTCCCATACATCTTTCTAGTTTTCGCAGCGTTAGCGATCGTAGAAAGAGAATCTACGTGCCACATGGCTACAGGCCCAGGATAGATTGATGACTCCGTAACTCATTTGATATCTCAGTCGACAATCGTAGCTGAAATTATGAGGCCAATTCAAGGCGCGGTGTCTCGGCAATTTCAAGCAGTTGTCTATATTATAGACAATCGCTAAGCAAAACAAATCAAGCCTGATCGTCCTTGGTTCGAGTCCAGTCTGGGGCATGCACCTCCGACTTTTCAGTTGTGTGCATTTTAAGAAATTAAATAACGCGTGTCTCAAACGGTGCAAACGGTGAAGGAAAAAACCTGCACCCTGAAAAATTTTCTTAATTCTCTACGTGTCTGAAGTCTGCCAATCCGCATTGGACCAGCGAGTTGGACCTTGGCCTGACCCCTCTCATTTTGAGAGGAGACTCGTGCTCAGTAGTGAGCTGAATATGGATTGATAATACTGATATCTCAAACAGTGTCAAATGGTGAAGGAAAAACTTCGTGAGGAAACCTGCAAACCTGAAAAATTTTCTTAATTCTCTAGGTGTCTTTATCAACCCATATTGGGCTAGTGAGACAAATATGGGTTGATAATGATGATGTCATCGTTTATTACTCGAATTCTTTAATTTCATCTCACTTCTTAGTTTTTATTATTAAGTTTCAGAACTCAAATTCATAAAAAGTGATCCCCATCTTGTAAACGTCCTATTTTTGCGAATAGAATTTCGGCCCTTGCCGCATTACCCCGGGCGCGGGGAATATTAAAAAACTTTTCCCACCAACTTGGATTGTCTTTTTTGAAGTCTGTTTACCGCTCTGGTTTTTGTTTTTTACAGGACCAAGGAATTGTCAGATTCACCGGCTTCCTTTTATTATTGGACGGATAATATAATAAACTTAGCTTAGCTTACCCTGCAAGTTTTTAAAAAAAATCTTTCGTACAAAAAAGCACAATTTAGAAATGGCTTTTTCTTTACAAGTCACCTCTTGACTATAACCTCAACTGATGGTAAGTGATGACGCAAACTAAGATGGAAGCGGGCTAACTTGTTTGGAGAAGAATGCCATTCAACACCCCTTTCGGTTTCTACAAGACATTGTACCGGAATGCTAAATCTACTAACCAGACCTGGACTAATTAAGAAAACCTCAATCGGCCCAGACGGGAATTGAACTCAGGACTTCCGTCTTGTAAACGCGCCACGGAAGCCGTCAAAAAAGTAAGACCCTCAAGTAAACCTGCTTCCATTTCAGACTGCGTCGTCACTAAACATCAAGTGAGATCGCAGTGAATTACTAAACAAAAAGACAAACAGACACACAAAGAAGTCAAACTTATAACAATACTTTTTTGCGCTGAAGTTAAAAGAACATTCTCAGCGACTCACTCTTTTAAATACATTAGCCGGACTTTTCCCAACAAACTTTAAATAATACTATTATTTTCAACTGGTAAGACATTAAAATACATCAAAAGCTTGCAGTTAACAAAGTTACTGAGAAGCACAACAAAGTTTCAATCTCTTTATCAAACAAAGTAAACGTTTAAAATGAAGACAATTCACAAAACGCATTCATGTTAAAGCAACTCTGTTATTTATGGTAAACTTTCAGCATACTCTAGCCTGATTTGTTTCTTGGGGATTTAGTGCGATTTTATTATCTTGGAGCAGATTTGTCGTCCTTAGTTTTATACTTTCGGTAAGGAGGCTTGTATTAATATTGAGATTTAATAACTATATGATTGATTGATTTATAAATACTATGTGCCATAATAGAAAGCTCAAAGTCACTCAGCGGACGATGGAGCGAGCTATGCTTGGAGTTTCTCGGCGTGATCGAATCAGGAATGAGGAGATCCACAGACAAACCAAAGTCACTGACATAGCTCAACGAGTCGCGAAGCTGAAGTGGCAATGGGCAGGCCACGTAGTTCGAAGAGCCGATGAACGTTGGGCTCCAAGGAGCTGAAATGGCGACCCGCACCGGAAAGCGCAGTGTTGGTCGACCCCCCACTAGGTGGACCGAGGATATCAAGCGGGTTGCAGGGAGCCGCTGGATGCTGGCGGCTCGAGATCGTTGTGCTTGGTGGTCCATGCAAAGAGGTCTATGTCCAGCAGTGGACGCCTATCAACTGATAAAGTAAGGATTAACTGTAAAACTAAGGTTTAGCTGTAAAACTAAATGCGTTGATACATTAGCATTATATCAGGAAGACAGAAGACCAGGAACCGCACCAGAAAAAGCTGAAACCGGTAAGTGGCACAAGTATGCCTCTCTGACTAAGAGTTACATATTTGTACCTTTTGCCGTGGAGACCCATGGACCATGGAGTCGCAGTGTCAGAAAAATACTCCGAATGATTTCACCGCGGCTAGTTATCTCGACTGGTGACAAGAGCTGGCTCATTTTTGTGCAAAGGATCAGCCTGGCTGTCCAACACGGAAATGCAGCCAGTATTGTCGCCACCATTGCACCATCCTAGGATGTATTTACAAAGAATACAATAAAAAACTATACAAATCATGTGGGCATGATTTGTATAGTTCCTTATTGTACGTATTCTTTATAAATGCATCCTAGCATTTATGATGATGCATTTGTAAGCGCAGTGTTGGTCGACCCCCCACCAGGTGGACTGACGACATCAAGCGAGTCGCAGGGCTTCGCTGGATGCAGGTGGCTCAGTATCATGATGTTTGGAAGTCCCTACAAAAGGCCTATGTCCTGCAGTGGACGTCCATCGGCTGATATGATGATGATTTATTATGAATTGAACAAAATTGCACACAACTGAAATGTTAAAAAGTTAAACATAGATAACTATATTTACTAAATATAGTATATTGATATATTGCTAACAAGAGAGTACGTTTCTAATCAAACATGGTCTGGCGGGCGCGAATAAGCGTTACATTTAAAGCGAAACGAACCCGTTGCGAAAATCCGTACTCTCTAATCACAGAACAGAGATCGCTAAAAGCTAACGCTTTTAGCAATAGAAGTAGCATAGGGGCGTGGCCCGCTTACACCCGGGTGTGCGGAGCTTCGCAAGCCTATCCGCGCATGTACTAGCAGTCTTGTTTCGTTGACTGACACGTTACGTCCTGCGGTTGTCAAATTCTGTAAATGAAAATAATTAAAAACGACTAGAAAAATGCTGTATTGTGCCGTTTTGGAATACAAAAATGATAGCCGCCACAAACATGTATCAAATTATGGTGTTTCGTACCATCGTTAAGACGTATTTTATTATATTTTCATTAAAATATGAAAAATTAATTTTACTCAAAGTCACAAACTAAAATAAACTTTACGGGAATAGTACTAAAGTTTACTTTATTTTAATACAAGTTCGATTTTCTCGATGATTCTGTTGACACCAGTGGGCATACATTTGCTGCGTCAACAACAACAACAAAACTATCATAAATCAAAAATAGACAAAAATGATTTTATTGCAATAATTCTTCTATTCCTAATTAAATGTATTAATTATTAATATTAATAATCCTTGTTATTTTATATTTATATAATAATAAATAAATATACGATTATTTTATTGATTTCAAAGCCAAAGGTTTCAATTGAAAAGCAGCATATTTTATGCTTTTAATATCTCTTCTAGCATTCAGTTTATCAGAAAACTGCAAATCATTTTAAAAATATGATTCCAATGTATATATTATATTATGCTTTATATAAAATAAGACGAAAAATAGACCAAAAAATTATTTTTATTTTTCTTGTTTTAGTTCTCCTGAAAAAAGTGTAATTTTGATTTATGTAAGTTTTGAATTTAAGCAGCTGCCATATGTCATTTGGCTATTCATTTAGGGATGTCGATAATAATATATCGATATTTTATATCTACTACTATTATGATGACACAATAATGATGAAATTTTCGAAAATTTTTTTAGGAATCCTGAGAGGAAAAAAATTAATCGAGGCGACTAGGAAGCAAAATTTATTTATGCAAAACCGCATTGTAATTTGTTCCAAACATTTTACGCAGTCAGACACGTTAGTGTAAAGTGGAAACAGAAGATATTTTGTAGTCACGGCAGTGCCAAACAAAAAGATTTTTTTTTTTAAAAGTCGTATTCGTGTCTTTTAGGATACAAATAAAGTGACATACTTAAAGTGTTAGGAACGTCAAGTCTGAGTATTTGTAATTGGCCTATTGACTACTAACGGGTTGGAAAATAATCTACTACATACATTCATCATGAAACTTAATATAGTTAAATAGGAAATAATTGAGTAATTTTCTGCAAAAACCGACGACTTAAAAAAATATACTATCGTGTTTTTTATATATTTAGGAGCTATTTTTACTTTGCAGAAAAGAGTGAATCTTTTCGTTGAAATATTTAGGAATTAAGTTTACGAAATACTAATAATACTTATTTTTTATCACTTTCATTTGTAAGTCAAATTGTCCTGAGAAAATTGTGAAACATTGTTTAACATTGGTTTTTCCAAATGTATCACTCCGAATCTACTTAATAAAATCATAATTTAAGCAAATAGTACGAAGAAGGTTATAGATTCTTCATGTTGCGTATATAAAAATAGAAAGTGTGAAATAGGGTTAGCCCCTATTTGTTAAGGTTTCGTGGAAAGTACTTAATTTTTCAAGTTGACAAGTTATGGATTTGTGTTTGACCTTCTTTGTTGTGTAAACTCGAATCGTGCAAAGTTTCAGTTGTATTAATGTTTTTTCAGAGTGGTACATTAACAAAATGCTTGTTTTTTACTTTCTTGTGTGTGTTTCTTCATATATTTTAAATTTTTGATTGACCTATGTTGTTCATCTTAGTTTTATGAAATTCATTTTTTTTAAAACAACAGACGTTCGTTTTATTTACTGCGAGTAACGATGACTATCGATGTTTAAGACTATCGTTATTTCACATCCCTAGACAATATTAATAAAACAAAGTTAGGATCATTTTGAATCTTATTTATAAGGTAATAAAGCTTATAAATAGAGACAACTAGTGACGAGTAGCGGTACTATAGATTTAATTCATGATTTTTCATTCAAGAATTTTCAATTGTTTTGAGACAACAGTAATAAATAAATTTCAACTCTAATATAAGGGTAACATATTTCTTTTTTCACTAAATATTAAACAGCCAATTAAGTGAAGAGTTTATCAGTGTGATTAGTATTATTACACTATAAATGTGTTTGTAAGGCCACGCCCCCGGGTACGCTGGTTTCAATACAAAGAATTGGCACTTTATAAATCTAGTTACTTCTTATATCTGTGTCTCTAATAAATATAGCGCGCGGCCAAATAGAGCGCGGTTTGTATTTGCTTTAGTTGTACCCTCTTTGATTTTATGTTTCCCTGCTTACAGTCAGTTTCTTCATGTAAAGCTAAAGTAACAGTAAAAGTAGTAAGTAGTAAAGAAGACTTTATATTTCAGTGAATAAGATCGTCACTTTTAATTTATGACGTTACTTTGACTGTTACTTGCGATGAAGAAACTGGCCGTAACAGTAATGTTCAAAATAAACAACAAGTGTACTAATAGAAGCAGCTGTTAGGTTGAGAAAGTTTGAAGAATACTAATTGATATATTTTTATTATACTTTTTTTTTCCTTTTTATGGAAATTTACATGCCGTGCTTACTTTAGTATGATTTTACAAACCATGACATTCATTCAATCATTTACCTAGACCTAGACTTTAAACAAGTCAAGTCTGTCAGTGAGAGAACATGCAAGAAACTATGCAAATTAATGATCTTTTCAATAGACGAAAGACGGAGAAAAGGATTATATTTTTTTCCACGTATGAACACGTGTAACTTTTTAAAATAAATTATATAAGTATGTAATTTATACCTAGTTTATGATATCTTCAAAAGAAAGCAGAACTGATTTCTTCCGTGAATTTAAATTTTTGTTAAGTACTTAGAAAGTCTTTAACTTTGTAGGAATCTCGACTTAGTTAACGGTTTTTGTGTAGAAATGTAATAGTTGTAGTAGATATTATGTATATAAAAATCGTATTAAAACAACTAAATAAATCAATGATTATTTTATACTATACATATTTTACGTGCCTACAAAAACTCCACGAAAAGTGGTCCGAATATAACGACTCCACTTTCTAAACACACAACTCGACATTGTAGACAATATTTAGGTATTATGTATTTTAATAACTTTCGTTGTTTAATTAGCAATTAAATGAAATGAAGACAATTATGCACATTAGTCCGCCTCAGTTTTGATGACCTGGATGACCTGGTGTACTGGAGATATTGTGATGTGTGGCATAATTTCAAAATAAACGCATTGTTTTTTTTTTTTCTAATATGAAATATCATTGAAATAAATAGTTGAAAGTTTCCGCTGTATGTACGCCGCGGCCCAGCCTCTGATGAATTGGGCCCACGAGTATGTTTATTCGGATTGTAAAATAGAAGCGGTATCAAAATTTCGGTTCGCAAGCGATTCCAATTTACTAAATAATACAGAGCGGAGTGAAGTGGAGTTGCCGAATTAGCGCATTGGGATGTGATGAATAAACGGGATTTGTTTGTTAACCTATGTATAATTCGCAGTCAAGTTGTTATTGCAAGCTTTTATTTAAGTTTTTGACTGGTGGAAGGCTTTGGCCGTGGCTAGTTACCACCCTACCGACAAAGACGTACCGCCAAGCGATTTAGCGTTCCGGTATGATGTCGAGTAGAAACCGAAAGGGGTGTGGATTTTTATCCTTCTCCTAAAAGGTACATAAGATAATAATTCAGAGAGAAATACAATTTTTTTTAAGGTGTCTTGTCTATTGGTTACACGCACTGTACACCTACCATTTAAGTTGAATAGAAGTGTTCCTGACATCCATATAATTGTTGAATCATACTCATTTTCTATTTCCCTTGACTACAATCTCACCTGATGGTAAGTGATGATGCAGTCTATGATAGAAGCGGGCTAACTTGTTAGGAGGAGGAAGAAAATCCATACCCCTTTCGGTTTCTACACGGCATCGTACCGGAACGCTAATAAATCGCTTGGCGGTACGTCTTTGCCCGTAGGGTGGTAACTAGCCACGGCCGAAGCCTTCCACCAGCCAGACCTAGACCAATTAAGAAAATTAATTAAGAAATACTCGTATTAGGTATCACCCTTCCTTTTAGCTTCGCCGTAGTCAGGTAAAAGGTACCATTGGTTGCCCTTGCTCCTTTGTAAACTCATTGTTACATGTACGATAGGTAAGAGAAAAAAACTGTTTACTGTCTGTCGAAAAGCCGTAATACGCGGTGATGATAAAATGTAAAAATAAAACGGGAATTCATATAAAGTACTGCCGCGTTTAATGCCTGTCTCTTAAAGTGTTCGTACTTCTCAACCCTTCAGAGGCTTCGAATAGCTCTCTAAATGAGGGCCCTCTTTTGAGGGCTCAAGCGTTTTTACGCAAAAAGTCATAATTACTCTCATCATGATGGGCTGGAGATGAGGGGGTGTAATCCTACGGGTAGAGAGACTTCCCCTTTACCAGCCATGTTTCTTACTAGCGGAAGCCCGCAACTCTTATTGCGTAATATTCTGTTTTTTGTAAATCCTACGGGAGCCATAGATTTTTTCGGTATATAACATAAAATTGAAAATTTTGAAAAACCCCCGAAGATCATGAAAGCAACACCAATCAACGGACAGACATTTTATTTCTATTAAGCTCAGTTTACAATCACTTTCGAAACGTCAGGTAATAATAATATTATATGATAATGGTGATAATAATTAGAAATGCGCCTTGGTCCGAGAAGACCCCAAAACAAACTCAGCCAGGTTTTTCTTTTGTAGTTTATCACCATTTAATAACAGGTATATAAGTAGCCAGTCATGTAATACATTTCATTTCCAAGCTATTTTTATACACTTACGACTTTTCTATAAGCTTGCGTTTAATAAAACCTTTAGAACTTATTGAGAGACATGCCCATGCTATTACAACTTTATAGCTGTGAAAAGAAATACATACTTACGTTAGCATTTATAATAATAATAAGTATAGATTTTTTTTGATTTTGAAGGCATCTATTCACTATTCCTTAGAACAGTGAATAGATGTCGTCCGACGAAAGGCTACCGTCATACTAATACCCCAAGGAACAAGCAGTCAATTCATCAGACGTTAAGTGAAAACTTCCTTCCACTCCCTAATGCTATCTTTCTTATATCAACCGGAGTCCTGAGCTAATTATGGTATCAACAATCAAGCTTTTCGTCAAATTAAACGTGTTTGTCAAACAATTTGATAGTCTTCGGCTTTCTTAGAAACGTTTGTCAAACATTCCTTAATAAAAAAGTCAAGTATGACGTACCTACTAGTTTGTCAAACATGTTTCATCGTTAGCCCTTATTATGTGCCCTACTTCACGCTCGTCTACGAACTTTTCGCCTATGAACTTTATGTTAATAGAATGTCAAAATCAAAATTTGTAGGGGAGCGCGGGATGCTAAATTTGCAGTCACTAAAGAGTCATGGGGACAGATTAGATGACAGGTAGATTAGGTTAATATACTTTTTTTGATTGCAGCGTTGGGGAAAAAATACAGATTTGAAAGACAATTTTTATTACTTCGGTTAACTGAAACCATCAGATAAGCGATTATTTGGGGGATGTTTTTCTTATAGCAAAAATAACTAAGCTCGTGGCTCGAAGATAGACATACAAGGGTTTTATTTTGTAACTTTGGAACCCCCTTTGGAATTCCCTTAACGTTACACTAAAATCGTTAGATTTTCGAAATGCACATCTTTTAGCTATTAACTAACCTACCTTATCTTTATCTGACGTACTGGTTGAGTATTTCTGAAATTAGTTTTTTTTTTTGGTTGCCCTAAACATACTCACTAATATTAAGAGTTCATACTTGGTGAAAATACTGAACAACGTGCAAGGTTCTATCTATTAATTTCATCTGCCGCGCAGATATCTCTAACAACGAAGTTGTCATGGAAACGGATGATGTCTCAGCGCTGAAACTTTACAGAATGCTTGGGAATTTCACAGATCTCACCATCTTCATACTAAAACATTGCTACGTCGCGGCAGAAATAAACATTAGTACTTTAATGTAGTTAAAAAGTATGGGTATCAAACCTTATTAGCAACATTTGTTACAACTAAAAGTTTTGTTGTGTGAATGTGATTTACTTCCAGGATACATTTTGGTTTTGGACTTCGAAAAAGTTTAAATTTGAACCCAATGTTCATAACGATAAGTCATAATTTTTAATCCACGTTAGAATGTACGATTTTCAGACAATACGCGTAAACGAGTCTGGCTTTGAAGCACGTCGAGTGAAACTTAACATGTTACGTTGTAAGGGGGATTTCAGACTAGCGTATTTTTTGCGCATATACGGTCAATTCAGCATACGCGCTTACACGCGCGCTACATTACGCGCTTCAAAAAACCGGACTCGCGTAAATGGGCATATTTCGGTGTGCTCGCTCGAACCGGTGGTGTCGTGACAGTGTCAGTATCAACATACATATACGAGCTTAGATGCGCGTCAAACGATTTGAGCGTGTGCCAAAAAGCGTATATTATGCCCTTCCAAAAACGAGCTCTCGCGTATAAAACGCTAGTCTGAAACCGCTCTAATGCGCATCATTTCACATAGTTACGTTTTCATGCCTACAATACGCTCTAATAGCTTGACTTTTTCAGCATTGAGTAAATTTTAGGAGTAATATCGCTTTCACATTAACAGAGCTTTCTTCATGAAGTTCCTATACCTCCTGTTCATTAATTTTTGGTCACCTTGAGTACTAAATGATTCCGTATAAACGTTAAATAAGATAATTTCTTACCTTACCTTAGACCTTAGTCTTTGATTTCAAGAATGTGTAACGTCGTGGATTTTAATTTTGGGTGGTCAAATTTGGAATCTCTAGGTTTGTTTCGAAAGGCAGCGACATCGATGAATGTCGTAGAGATTACGAGGTTCGCTGCTAGATGGCGCTTATATTAAAGTGCTCAGACAAATAAATATGGACAAGTAGTTGGAGCTTTATAATCTGTATATAGACTTAATATATGGTTAGAGGTATTCCACAAGTAACGAAAGGTATGGAATCCGAAACCGACTTTAAAAACAAATGTCACATATTATCTGTGCAATTTGTTGATTGTACTCTGTAAGAAAGATGAATCGGTAACTTTATAGCTTTGCTATTGGTGAGGTTTTTTATGAAGAAAGTCCCGTTATCTTCTCGTTATATACTCGGGCACGTTCGAGTTTTTTCTTTTGGCTGGCTGAAATTTGGAGACATGTAGTTGACTTTCCAAAACATTAAATTTACTTAGAGGCAGTGATGTAAGATACTTGGTAAGACTCGAATTTATATTTGGTTAGCATTCGTGATTATCGAATTTTGTTGTGCTAAAGAGACAAATTCTTGCAGTTCCGGTCAACCATAAAATTTCCCGTGAGATGTTAAGATGGCTACCTACTGGGAACTAGGGCGGGATATCCTTTTAAGGTACTCGGTTGAAATTGTTTTTTTTCTTTGTCCGGCGTAGGTCAAACTTTAGTGACATGTGCTAACCTCCGTATTTTGTTACAGGATGGGAATGTAATATATTCTGAACTTAACCTAACCTATATACGTGACCTAATGTAATCACACTTCTTCTTAATACAACCACGTTATTATGTAGAAACGTAGATTGGTTGTAGACATTTGAAACGCCGGTTCTGAAACCTTTGGTCATTCTTGGAACATTTTTATGGAACCTGAGTTGACTATTACATTTAATCATTTGCACGCGTCGAGTAGCATGCTGTTAGCGGCGTAAATCTTGGAGGTTCGCTGGCCGCCAGACAAAATGACGGACGGATGAATGCAACAGCAAGGTCAGCGACCGCGTGGTGTCAGCTTCCATCATAAACGTCAGGTCGTACCTATTCTTTCTTTTGTTAAATGGAGTCATGCTAAAACTTCTATTTTTATATATTGTTTTTTTTAAAGGATGCGTTACATTAATTGTTGGTGGTGATTCGGATATACCGTTCAGATTACAATAAGATTTAGAGATAACTAGACCTCTTTCGTGAGTGTTTAAAATGCAACGTGTTTGTTGTCCCTTTAGTATAAACGTGTGTAATTGCTAAGCGAACTTAAATGGAATCATCCTTGTGGATTTGGCTGGTAGCGATGTGAATTCATAACTTCTAGTGCGTTGTTCGACGGACCCACTTTAAATACCTAGCCGTGGCAGTGGTTTGGTCAACAAAAATCCAAACGCTATATCGACACCATCAAATCCCCAAGGATTGGTATAATAAAACAAATATTTGAGATAACCACTGTTTATTTACAAAGTATGTACAAAGTAACTTAACATTTAGGAAACCTGGTTTTTTTTATGTAATTTAACCCATTAATATTTTGTCCTTTTAGGGTTTCTCAAGGGTTTAGCATTACTTTTATATTGTAAAAAAAAGGTTCATCTAAAAATATAGAAGCCAAATACCGGTGATTACTGTAAAAGTGTTTTTTTTGTTTACTTAACCCCGCATCCTCCTACGGGTATAGATCCGAAAGCCAGAATCTCGGTGGTAACATTTGAGATTCTGGTCTACAAGCTGTATGTTTGGCTGGTGACGCACTAGAAATTTCATCCAAATCGTTTCACAAAAACCGGCACAAACTAAAAGGCTTGCAGTGGCGCCTGGGGATTTTTTTATTAATCCTAAAGGATCTGTACAACGTGGGAGAGAAAAGGGAATAATAGAATCATCCGAACACCACTCTAACAATATTTTTTTTTGTTTTCTGTTCCAATTTCTATTACTATAAGATTTTGTTTCAGCATAAGCTTAATATAAAATAACCCATGATCATTTTTTTTGTGATGGTGTATTTGGCATAGTTAGTTATGTTTATAGAGAAATTTAATTACTGAATTTTTAGTTATTATTGTTATTTTAAGTAACTCAATATTAATTTAATGTTTTAAAAAATAGTTGTACCATCACCAATAAATAATGTCAGGTCATAAGGAAATACAGTTTCACTCTTTGAGGAAGGATGAGCTGGTATACGAGGTCTCGATCAGATCCGAGACTCCGGGTAGTACTGTAGATGAGCTTAGGAGGCAGATGCGAGGCCTCATGATTGAGTGCCCCTCGACTGCCATATTAGAAACAAATATAGACAGCAACACCGAATTAGTAATAATTAATGATAAGTTAAATGAACTAGCCACAATTATTGAAGGATGGGGAAAATCAGGTGATAGGGGATCTATAGCAAGGGCAGAGGCCCTAGCCTATCACCTGTTTCATAGAGTAAACAGATTGAAGGTCGACGAATCAGCTAAGGTTTCAGCCAAGGTCGGGGAGGCCAGACTGAGATTAGGAAAATTTATTGCAATCATTGAAGCGCCTGGAAAAAATGTTTCAGAACAATTGTCTACATCTTCTAAGCCGTCACCTTCAGCGGAGGCTTCGGAAATAGAGTGCTCCGGGGACAAAAACCTGGCGAAGTGGAACCTAAAATTTAATGGCTCCACCGATCCGCGCTCCTTCGTCGAACGAGTGGAGGAGTTTCAGCTTTGCTACGGTGTCTCTGAGGCTAAACTCTTCAGGTCGGCGGTTCAGCTGTTTGAAGATCAGGCACTACTCTGGTACAGAGGTATCAGAGATCAGGTACGCTCTTGGTCTGACCTTAAAAATCTTTTATTAGAGGAATTTGACCCCGTCGATTATGACTATAGGTTGCGAGGAGAGATAAGATCTAGGACGCAGGGGGCTGAAGAGCCCGTGCATATATATTTTTCTATAATGGCTTGCTTGTTTGCTCGGCTGAGGACTTCGATGTCCGAGGTCGAAAAATTAGAAATTCTATTACACAATGTACGCCCAAAGTTTTCGCAGCAGCTCGCGTTGACAACCATTTCATCCATATCGCAGCTGAAAGATGCATGCAGGAAACTCGAAGCGGCCAGTCAAAGGGCCACACAATTTGCTGAGCCCGGCCGTTCGAATTCTATTTTAACTCCTGAATTTACTTATAAAAATAAAAATAAAAATGTGGCATATTTGGACAACGAACAAAATTTTCATTCAAATCAGGTTCATAATGACCAGGGTCGTTATAAACAACATAGCAAGTTGCATCAAAATCGGTTTTATAACAGCCAGGGTAAATATGAACATGGTAACCCTCACAACAAAGGACGGGTTAATGATAATGACCAAACCAGGGCAGGGCCGTCACACACTGGTAACAAATATAGAAACCAGCGGTTAGTGAGGCATAACGTACACTGTTACGGTTGTAAAACCCCTGGGTACACGAAGTTTACGTGTCCAAAATGTAACAAAGCGGCTACTAGTCCAAAAAACTAGTCTGCTCGAACGATGCCAGCATAAATAAAAAATTTAAAAAATTAAAAAGTTTCGGCACTTTGGCATCTGTTCGATTTCAACCAAAAAAGAATGATATTAGGCCTTATCTTAAATTTAAAGTAGTCAACCTTGAAATTTGTGGTCTACTTGATTCAGGAGCATGCATCTCAATACTAGGTAACAACTCTCACGAAAACTTCATCAAAATGGGTTTCAAGCTAGAAAAATTTAGTAATATCTCCTGCACCGTGGCAAATGGTGTTAAGCTGGAAAGTATAGGTTACATGTACCTACCAATAACATGTCATGACACTACCTGTGCCATTAAATTTTTTGTTATACCTACAATAATATCGGATATAATATTAGGTATAGATTTTTGGAGGGCATTCAATATCGCCCCAGAGATACTAGACTGCATTGACTATAAGTATCAACCAGCGAGCTTCTGCGAGACTTTGAGTACGAATAGGGTAAACACTATTCAGTCTTTGGAAAATCTGTCAACCGAGCAGAAAGAACTAGCAAATGCCATTATAGGGAAATTCCATGACATCTCTTTTGAATTAAAAGGTCTTGGTAGGACGTCCTTAATAGAGCACGACATCGACACAGGTGATGCTCTACCCATTAGGGTAAAACAATATCCGCTATCGCCGGAAAAGAAGGTGGCGTTGCAGGAAGAGTTAAAAAAGATGTTGGCATTAGACGTCGTTACTCCCAGTGAAAGTCCGTGGAACAACCCAGTTATTTTAGTCAAAAAGGCAAATGGTGATTGGAGGTTCTGCTTGGACTGCAGGAAGCTAAACGCAGTGACAAAGAAGGACTCGTATGCTATACCATACATTCCTCAAATACTTGATAGTTTGAAGGAGGCCAAATTCCTGTCGACTATAGATCTGTCATCTTCATTTTGGCAGATACCTCTATCAGAACGTTCACAGGAAAAAGTGAGTTTCCAAATTGAAGGGGCAGGATTATTTAAATTCAAAGTTGTGGCCTTTGGACTTTGTAATGCTCCGGCGCGGCAACAAAGATTAATGGATAAATTAATAAATCAAAACTTTTGTAGTGACGTAGACAATGGTTATGTTTTTTGCTATATAGATGACATTGTGATATGTTCATCGGATTTCTCTACTCACTTGTTGTTGCTAAATAGAGTCCTGGATAAATTAAAGTCAGCTAACTTGACAGTGTCTTTTGACAAATGCAAATTCTTTAGGGAGTCAATCAAGTATTTAGGTTATGTAGTTGATGAGTTTGGGTTACATACGGATCCTGATAAGATCTCTTCAATTTTAAATTTTCCGACCCCAACCACAGCCCGGGAAGTAAAAGTATTTTTAGGAACTTGCTCTTGGTACAGGCGATTTATTCGTAACTTTTCAACAATTGCAGCACCGCTGAACAAGCTGACCAGCAAAGGGAGGAACGCGCCGAGGTTCCAGTGGAACGAGGCAGCTGACAAGGCCTTCTCGTTGCTAAAAAATGCATTGGTGTCAGCTCCAGTATTAGCAGTTCCTGATTTTAGTAAGCCTTTTACTGTCCATTGTGATGCTTCGTCGTACGGTTTGGGGGGAATGTTGTCACAGATGATCGAGGGTCACGATCATCCGATAGCTTATGTTAGTAGATCTTTAAATAAGAATGAAAGGAACTACAGTGCTACGGAACGGGAGGCCCTAGCAGTCATATTTGCAGTCGAAAAGTTCCAAGCGTACTTAGGAAGTAGGAAGTTCACGATAGTTACAGACCATTCGTCTTTAAAGTGGTTTTTGAATTTGGAAAATCCTTCTGGTAGGTTAGCTCGATGGGGTTGCCGACTGTCTCAATTCGATTTTGAGATAGAACATAGAAAAGGCACAGACAATGTAGTTCCTGATGCTCTATCGCGACTCATGAAAGTTGAGGCAATCCATTCAACGTCTGATACACCTACCTCAGGTATGAAAGATGAATGGTATGGGAGGATAAAAAATAATTGTGTTTCTAAACCTACACACTTTCCAAATTATATGGTTAAAGATAATATTTTATTTCGCTTAAGTAAAAGCAAGTATGATCTAATAAGCGAGTTTGATTGGAAAGAGGTCATTCCAAAAGGTTTGAGAAACAAAATTATAAGTGAGAACCATTGTGAACCAACAGCTGCACACCTAGGTGTTTTTAAAACACATAGACGCTTATGTTTAAGATATTTCTGGCCGGGTATGTACAAAGACATAGAAAATTTCGTAAAATCATGTGACGTATGTAAAGCATATAAACATTCTACACAAGCAGTCCCTGGTTTGATGGGGAAACCAAAGGTATGTTCACGTCCCTTCCAAGTAGTGAGTTTGGACTTAGCGGGTCCACTTCCACGAAGTAGGTCTGGATACACATACCTGCTAGTAATAACGTGCGTTTTCTCTAAATACACTCTACTATTTCCGTTACGCCGCGCAACATCAGCGTTGGTGGCTAAAAACTTCGAAGACGGGTTGGTCCTGGTACATGGAGCGCCGGAGACGGTAATCCTGGACAACGGAACACAAATGACCGGTTCCGAGTTCAGGAATGTCATAAAGCGCTACAACGTGCCAAGGCTTCACTATACTCCTCGTTACACTCCGCAAGTAAACCTGGTAGAACGCTACAACAAAACAATTATGACCGCTGTAGCGTCGTATGTAGAAGAGGATCATCGAACCTGGGACCTAAATCTAAGAAAGATCCAGTTCGCAATAAATAGCGCGATAAATGAATCGACTGGGTTTTCACCGTTTTTCTTAGTACACGCCCGTGAGCCAGTGATAAACGGAGATTTCTACTTAGATACGCAGAGTGAGTACAAGGTAGCTATGCCACGTGATGAATATGCTGGGAAGTTTGGATGCATGGAGGAGATTTATGATAGTGTTCGCAAGAAACTTCTAGAGGCACACGCTAGGAACGCACAATATTATAACCGTAGGCGAAGAAATGCTAGATTCGCAGTAGGGGATTGGGTATGGAAAACCACATATACACAAAGTGACGCGCAAAAATTCAAAATGGCAAAGCTTGCTCCTAAATACGAAAAGTGTAAAATAGTCAAAGTATTGTCACCACTAGTATACGAACTAGAGAGGAAAGACGGTACAAAAATAGGCTCTTGGCATATTAAAGACCTAAAACGGTAGACTAACTCATATATTCGTCCATAAAGTGTATAAATACTAAGTTAGGTACTTAAACACACAAGAAGAATGGTAAAGTACACTTATAAATACAAATAGGTTACTACAGTTTGATAGAGTGATGAATGAAAGGTCAGTATAAATGATGAGGTAGGTGTGTATTAGAAATGGATGGATCAAGTTGGATTGGGTTAGTCGGAAATTCCTGAAAGGTGATTAGAGAAATATTATTATCACGCTATGAACAAAATATAGTTCGTGAGATATTTACTGTGCTGTGTTTAACACAGAGACGCTTTGTTCCCAGAGATCTGTTAGCAATCGTTGTGCTAGGAATTATTCCCAGACTCTGGGCATTTATTATGGAGTCATATGAACTCATTTCACATGGAGACTCAGTCCCATGTTGGTATATGGTATAGTGATAACATGTATTACAGTTTGAAATAGGCTGTGTTAGATCAAGCTGCATGAAGCAACAAGATCGTTTATGATATTTTCATAAGTTATTCTCCAGTAGTGTTGTTTAGTTTTAGAATTTCTTATAGAGTTAGGTGGGCGTAGTTTAAAGAAGATAGTGAATAATTTAGGTGATTGAACCTAACATTATAATAGGTAGCCGGAAATTATTGTTATTAGTTGCCGACGAGCAAAAATAGATAGAGTTATTATGTTTGCTATTATTTTATGAGAGTATAAATTCAAGATGTAAAAGAGAACCAGGCATTTTTGTTACAGCAAAGGGAAACCGGAACAAGTATCTACATCAACGTTAGTTATAGTTTAATTTTAGGTATCATCGGTATTTAGGTATATATATTTTTTTTTTCTTTTACTTATATTTTCTTTATGTAGTTTAGATGAGTGTTTTATTCCATTATCAGTGTTAGCATAGAGTGTTTTTTTTTTTTTTTTTTTTTTTTATAACGTCGTTACAGATGATTGCTTCTTAGAGCGCTGAGGGCAGCGAAAGTTTTTTGGTAGCAAAAAACTTCTACTATTTTGGGGGGTATTGTAACGTCGTGGATTTTAATTTTGGGTGGTCAAATTTGGAATCTCTAGGTTTGTTTCGAAAGGCAGCGACATCGATGAATGTCGTAGAGATTACGAGGTTCGCTGCTAGATGGCGCTTATATTAAAGTGCTCAGACAAATAAATATGGACAAGTAGTTGGAGCTTTATAATCTGTATATAGACTTAATATATGGTTAGAGGTATTCCACAAGTAACGAAAGGTATGGAATCCGAAACCGACTTTAAAAACAAATGTCACATATTATCTGTGCAATTTGTTGATTGTACTCTGTAAGAAAGATGAATCGGTAACTTTATAGCTTTGCTATTGGTGAGGTTTTTTATGAAGAAAGTCCCGTTATCTTCTCGTTATATACTCGGGCACGTTCGAGTTTTTTCTTTTGGCTGGCTGAAATTTGGAGACATGTAGTTGACTTTCCAAAACATTAAATTTACTTAGAGGCAGTGATGTAAGATACTTGGTAAGACTCGAATTTATATTTGGTTAGCATTCGTGATTATCGAATTTTGTTGTGCTAAAGAGACAAATTCTTGCAGTTCCGGTCAACCATAAAATTTCCCGTGAGATGTTAAGATGGCTACCTACTGGGAACTAGGGCGGGATATCCTTTTAAGGTACTCGGTTGAAATTGTTTTTTTTCTTTGTCCGGCGTAGGTCAAACTTTAGTGACATGTGCTAACCTCCGTATTTTGTTACAGGATGGGAATGTAATATATTCTGAACTTAACCTAACCTATATACGTGACCTAATGTAATCACACTTCTTCTTAATACAACCACGTTATTATGTAGAAACGTAGATTGGTTGTAGACATTTGAAACGCCGGTTCTGAAACCTTTGGTCATTCTTGGAACATTTTTATGGAACCTGAGTTGACTATTACATTTAATCATTTGCACGCGTCGAGTAGCATGCTGTTAGCGGCGTAAATCTTGGAGGTTCGCTGGCCGCCAGACAAAATGACGGACGGATGAATGCAACAGCAAGGTCAGCGACCGCGTGGTGTCAGCTTCCATCATAAACGTCAGGTCGTACCTATTCTTTCTTTTGTTAAATGGAGTCATGCTAAAACTTCTATTTTTATATATTGTTTTTTTTAAAGGATGCGTTACATTAATTGTTGGTGGTGATTCGGATATACCGTTCAGATTACAATAAGATTTAGAGATAACTAGACCTCTTTCGTGAGTGTTTAAAATGCAACGTGTTTGTTGTCCCTTTAGTATAAACGTGTGTAATTGCTAAGCGAACTTAAATGGAATCATCCTTGTGGATTTGGCTGGTAGCGATGTGAATTCATAACTTCTAGTGCGTTGTTCGACGGACCCACTTTAAATACCTAGCCGTGGCAGTGGTTTGGTCAACAAAAATCCAAACGCTATATCGACACCATCAAATCCCCAAGGATTGGTATAATAAAACAAATATTTGAGATAACCACTGTTTATTTACAAAGTATGTACAAAGTAACTTAACATTTAGGAAACCTGGTTTTTTTTATGTAATTTAACCCATTAATATTTTGTCCTTTTAGGGTTTCTCAAGGGTTTAGCATTACTTTTATATTGTAAAAAAAAGGTTCATCTAAAAATATAGAAGCCAAATACCGGTGATTACTGTAAAAGTGTTTTTTTTGTTTACTTAACCCCGCATCCTCCTACGGGTATAGATCCGAAAGCCAGAATCTCGGTGGTAACATTTGAGATTCTGGTCTACAAGCTGTATGTTTGGCTGGTGACGCACTAGAAATTTCATCCAAATCGTTTCACAAAAACCGGCACAAACTAAAAGGCTTGCAAATGTAAGTAGGTAAAGCTAATTAGTCAAAACGCTAGACTGTTATTTAAATAAAGTATCGATTACATAGTAATTTATAAAAAAAAACATAACTAGTGCCTTGTGCCTTGATGTATAAATAAACATAAAGGCGCGATATAGTTATCCCAATAAAAGTTTTACGTGAACATCGCAAAATGCATGAAATAGAGACCCTCTAGATATAAATTCAAGAGCGAACTGCTTGTGAGTAATCCAATAAAGCTGTCAGAAAGGAATAAACACGTAATAAATTGTCCCCATTCATCACTAAAACGTTACAGGTAGAAACACACTAACAACGCGATCCATCTTATTTATACATCATAACAAACTAACATAACCCTTTATGTTACAAGCTTTTATTTAACTTGTAATGTATGTTTGCTCGGATGAAATCTTGCAAGCCAATGGGGATGATGACTAGGTTTGAATAGATTGATTTTTATTAGACATTCGGGTAAATATGGTCAATATTAATATGTAGAAAGCAAAAATTGTCTGGATTTTTGCAAAATAAATAAATTTTTTTTTGAATCGTAAATAGATGAAAATTTATACAGTTTTAGCTTCCTCACATTAAAAGTGATATTTTTCATTAGATAAACTATAAACATAAAAATATTAAAGATATTTGTAATTTTGTTTGAACGCCCAAACAAATCTAACGATTATTATGATCAGTGACGTCATTAATTTGTGCCATTTTGTATGGGACTTTTTTCAGGGATCCTGTCATGTTCTATATTTTAAAGCAGATAGTTCAACCAATTGAGCTGACATTTTTTTTAGTATGATAAATAAGAAACTCGCCAGTCACTTTGTGTCACCCTTTCGGCAACTCTGTTACAAATCAAACTTTAAGCATCTCTGGTCATCGTCTCTTGCCATTACAAACTCACCCATTACACGCGTCGCGTGTCTCAAGTATGTATCCACCCTTACAGAACAAAATCAAGTGAACACCGAACAAAAAAAGGATAAATAAATAAGTTCTTTCTGCGAAATCATCCTGTCGATCCGTTTACGATAAGTTATCTCGTTATAAGTTTACGTTATTTACTTACTTTGAACATTTTTATTCGCATTTTCCATTTTATTTAGTGTGTGTGCCTTTTCTACCTATCATTTTTAATGGCATACAAACATGAGTATCTTCTATTTATCCTAAAACTTTGACAAATCAATCTGTTTTGGACAGTATTTTCGGGAACCGTAGAACCGGTTCTAGTAAGACTTTTACCTGAAGATTAAGTTCTTAATTGTAACTGTGATTAATAGAATAAAAAAAAATTTAATACCTCTGTTATAAAAGAGAGAGACCTCCTAACACGGGTAATTGTATGCCTACAAGGAGATTTCGGCCAATAATTGTTATTACTGTATTGCTAAGAAATAAACGATTATTACTATTATATTATTATTTATTGAGCAACGTACAGGCTACTTTTATCCCGAAAAAATTCATCCATTGGTATTTTTGAAAAACTAATAATCATGCAGACAAAATTGCGGCCGTCCTATTTGGACTAAGTTGCTAGTATTGTATATTTTATAAAATCTAATAACAATTATTTATCGTTATATCATCAGACGTATTTATTATTAAATAGTAAAAACAGATAAGTGTTTCAAACGAATTGAACGGCACTCAGGGGCGTTACGTGCAAATTGTGGGCACACGGCCCGTGTTGAGGGCCCTCACAGGTAACCGGGTCACGCCGGAGCGGAGGGCTTCTGAGGGCCGAGGTAATTAGATTCACTGGAGACGCTATCCTAAACAGTACTTCCGTACATCCCTTATGTAGGTTCGCAATAAACGTATTTTTTTTTAATTTAAAGAACTGTCATCATCCCTATTTTAAAGCAGATACTTCAACCAATTGAGCTGACATTTTCATTGGTATGATAAATGAAAAACTCGCCAGTCACTTTGTATCACCCTTTCGAAAACTCTGTCACTGATCAAACTTCTAGCATTTCTGGACATCGTCTCTGGCCATTACAAACTCACCCATTACACTCGTCGCGTGTCTCAAGTATTTTTTTTTTAAATTTTTAACCAACTTTCAAGCAGATGAGGTATTATGTTTGACATTAATAGATGTGTTATTTAAACCAAATTGAAGTTATTTACAATTAATAAGTAATTTTTTAACAGTATTTTAGCACACTAGAAGACTTCGTAATATTACAAAAATATATAATGTCAAAAATTGTAAAATGTAGTTAGTCTGTACGCCGTAGAAGTAGATGCGAGAGGACTACCAGCAAAATCTCTCTATAACTTGCTTAAAAACCTTGGCCTCTCTAGAAGTGCAGCTAGTTCTATATTAGAACGAATATCCAAAGCTGCTCTAATAATAGGACCTTACCAAATTTGGCTAGGCATGGAGAACAACACGAGCAGAGAAGGGGAGTGTTGATCGATCGTCAAGGAATTCAAAGATTACAGTGTATTATAAGGAATTCCTACATCCAGTAGTCACAAGTCCTGGACTTTGCTTGGTGTTTTTCTCTCTACCACCCGATGGACACGGAACCTGCACGGTGAATCCATGAAATGCTAAGATATTCGTCTCTCTTCTAGGCTACTGCAGCTCTGAGGGCCGAGGTAATTAAATTCACTGGAGACGCTATCCTAAATAGAGTTAGGTTTTAGTACTTCCGTAAATTCCTGCTGTTATTTCGCGAGAAGCGGCTCAAAATAGAAAGGCTTTTCATATAATGGCTAAAAATAAAAAGGCTTTTAATGTAATGGCTGAGTTTCGCTATAAGGATGGCACGCGATGTTATTAATTTTCAACTGACTTTTAAGTCGTAGAAGGTTCTATGTTCGGCTATGTAATATTAGTACAAATGTATGTACTTTAAATCAAATTAAAGTTCCAGAACGTGACTTGTGTAAAACGTTTTGAATTACTTATTTATTAATAAATTTAATGACAGTATTTTTGCCTATTCATTCTACAAAAATGCAAGAATCAGACAATAACATAAGCTATAACCTTAGCTAAGTTTGTTGTGGGCTCTTCTCGTGCCAAGGCGCTTTGGAACCCTCGTAACTTTAATTTTAAGTTTTCGACTTTACTTAAATCATGACATAACTTGACGTTTCAAAAGTGCTTGTAAACTATGCCTTATCACTACTGAGCTCGAGTCTTCTCTCACAATGAGAGGGATTAAGCCACCATGCTGGCCCAATGCGTATTGGCAGACTTCACACACGCAGAGAATTGAGAAAATTCTCTGGTATGCAGGTTTCCTCACGATGTTTTCCTTCACCGTTTGAGACACGTGATATTTAATTTCTTAAAATGCACACAACTGAAAAGTTGTAGGTGCATGCCCCGTATCGGATTCGAACCCACACCCTTCGGAATCGAGGGCAGAGGAATTTTATGTTTATCAGGAATGGGAGCTACGCGGGTGAAACTGCAGAATTCTGATAGTATTAAATAAAAAGGGTACGTAGAACCATCAAGACTCTAAATTATAGCTTTAGAAATGCTTGCTGGATGGCGTCCTCATAGATAAGAGTAAAATTATTAGGGTAGTGAAGGGTTTCCTAAAGCAGTCATATATACACCTATATACACCTATAAGTTTACTTATATTTCTTTCCATAACGTAATTTAAATCTATTAGAGAATTAGCTCAATAAAGTGTGAAACTAAGTAGCAATATGTAAGGCTAGTTGCTAAATTCACAGCAGATATATTTGTCCCAAAGTAGGCAATTCGATTCCTAGAGTAACTACAAAGAAAAGGCATCATTAAATTCGCTTTTTTTTATTTTACGGTAGATTTCTGCGATCCGTAAGTTGTGGATCAGTGGACGCACTTGTATGACTTTCTACACAAAGAATACTACAATCCATTTGATGCGATGGTTCCGATACTTACGATGCTGATGTGTGGACGACAACCATAACCTTCATTTTTAAAATTTTCATTTTTATTACAGGTACAAGCTTTCGTCCTTACAGAAGATGAGATATGGAACGTAGACTTATCCAATTATTTGGAAAGACTGTCAATAGTACATGATCCTTGTACTATTGTCATTTATTCATCCATGTTGCTAAGTAGGTACAGAACCTTTACTGGTTCTATTGAGCTATTGAGGCTTTAAAAAATGCTATTTATTTTATCATTATCAAATTTATCAGTAAATTAGACGGCCTCCGTAGCGCAATGGTATGCGCGGTGGATTTAATAGACGAAGGTCCTGGGTTCGATCTCCGTCTGGGCTGATTAAAGTTTTCTTTCTAAAAGTTGGTCTGGCTGGTAGGTGACTTCGGCCGTGGCTAGTTACCACCCGACAAAGACGTCAAGCGATATAGCATACTGGTACGATGTTGTGTAGAAACTGAAAGAGGTTTGGATTTTCATCGCTTCCATCTTAGATTGCATCATCACTTACAATCAGGTGAAATTGTAATCAAGGCTACAAAATAAAAATTTTAGAATTTAAACTATCATGAGTGTTATTCATATTAATTGATTATGAAATACGGCTAAAACTCACGTGATATTAGGTCGGAGTATGCCCGACTAGACTAGTTTCGAATCCATACGAATTAAACAGTTTGGATCGTGCCGCGATGCAAGAACCAGCTTAAGACTAAGGGCCCCGTATGGGATCGAAACTAGTCGGGCATACTTCGACCTAATATCACGTGAGTTTTAGCCGTGTTTCATAATCAATTAATATAAATAAAAATTTTAAAAAAATCATGTTATCTGTTAAAACAGTCAAGCGCTTGTAAACGAAAAAAAAAAATTAATTCCTTTGTTCCTCAATATAATTCGGGCTCATCGGCTCCCGGCCCTTCGCATTAATTATTCGTTATCAAATCGACAACCGACAGCTCGTGTTCAATATTAATTTGAGAGGACGCTCTCGACTGTAAACCCATCTTATTAATTGACCTCACAGGCTCAGTGATGCTGATTTAGGCGAGATAACTATTTAACCGCGGCTAGTTGCCTCGACCGTGATAGCCCAGTGGATATGGACCTCTGCCTTCGATTCGGAGGGCAGGGCAAGCATTTTAAACTTTTCTACTTTGTGCATTTTTAACCGACTTTAAGAAAGGATCTCAATTAGTCAGAATCTTTGGAGAAATTAAATAGCACGTGTCTCAAACGATGAAGGAAAAATATCGTGAGGAAACCTGCATAACTGAGAATTTTCTTAATTCTCTACGTGTGTGAAGTCTGCCAATCTGCATTGGGCTATTGGCCTAACCCCTCCCATTCTGAGAGGAAACTCGTGCCGAATTATCAAACCAATTAGAAACGTCGAGATGGTTATGTCGTATTTAAACCAAATGCTTTAGAAAAATCGTCAAAAATATTTTTAGTATATCTTAAAACTAAAAAACTCTTCAAGGATTGTTTTGATGTCCATCTGTCTGTCTTGCAAGTCCCTAAAATTGGGGAATAAAAACACTGCATTCAGTGAAAAGCAAACTTGTCATTATAATAAACAAAACCTAATATTTTCCATTATCACGGAAGCCCAGCTTATTCTGTTATGGAAATCCAATCCAAGTCGTAACGCGACACCCTGAGGGGGACGTCTGGTCTAATCTCATGAGGTGTTTCAATATTTTTTCTTATGATATGTATCACATTACATATAAACAAGCTCAAGCTTTATTTAAGACCCTTTTTTAGTTTTTTATTTTTTAGTTAGCCCTTAAATACAATCTCACCTGTAAGTAGTGATGCAATCTAAGATGGAAGCGGGCTAACTTGTTAGGAGTAGGATGAAAATCCACACCCCTTTCAGTTTCTACACGACATCGTACCAGAATGCTAAATCACTTGGCGTTACGTTTCCCCTATTAGATTTTTTCAAATAGATCTAAAAATCTAAAGAGGGGCATACCTATTCAACGATTTACAAATTTCATAAGTGCTGTTAGTCCATCAATAGAAGCCATAAAAAAACTGCACCAAAGGAATACAACCGTTAAAACCATAAACGATAAAGTCCAAATTGTTATAACTGAATTTTTTGGATTTCATACGGCCGTGTTCGCTTTCTTTTGAAAAGCCCTGAAAGGCTTTTGTATGACCTTGGCTGTGTGAAGCGGTGCTGTGCCTCGAGCGATGCGCTGTGATGGAATTTTTTATGTCGCCCGGTCGTTTCACGTTATGACAATTTCCGTTTATTGTCGCAACACAATAGATGCACGGGAGGCAGTTCAGGTTAATTGAACATGAATTTTGGAGTCACTCGTTATTTTACCGTTCATACTTTTTAATTACTTTGTACATGCGTGTTAATTTTTTATCATGTCAATATGGTTGATCATTTTCATTTGTCTGAAAAGGGATTTTCATTTTTCACTGCGAAAAAGTATATCTAGGTTTGTATTTTTTTATTAGTATTATGTATTTATTATGCTAGTTGCGTATTGGTTGTTCTGCATAAGAGCTTAAGCTTCAAATTCTCGCTTATACGGAGGGACTCCCAAGAAATGCAGGTGAGCCTACCAAATAGGGTGATTAAAGATTATATTTTTTAAATAAGTATAAAGCTAATCTTACGACATCAAGTAAATCGCAGTTATTCGCTGGATGCAAGCGGATCGTTATCGTGATGTTTGATAGTCCCTACAAAAGACCTATGTCTACTGATATGATGATGATTAAGCTAATCATGTCACTGAGCAGGCGATGGAGCCAGCATAGCTCATTGCTCATTGTGTCGACGGCCTCCCTAGAGCAGTGCTATACCCAGCTGGATCCCCAGCTGGGCCGATTGAGATTTACTGAATTAGCCCAGGTCTGGCTGGTTGTAGGCTTCGGCCGTGGCTAGTTACCACCCTACCGGCAAAGACGTACCACCAAGCGAATTAGTGTTCCGGTACGATGTCATGTAGAAGCCGAAAGCGGTGCGGTGCTTCTATCTTAGATAGCATCATCACTTACATTCAGATGAGATTGTAGTTGAGGGCTATTTTGTTAAAAATAAATAAAGTCACTTAACTCAACAACTAAGCTTTAACTAGGAACTAATGATTTTAAACTTATTTCGTGGTTGTTAATTATGAATATTATTTATTTAACTAGGAAGTCGCGAAGCTAAAGTGAAAACTGACGAGGCACATGGTAAGAAGAGCTGATAGACGTTAGGGTCCTAAGGTGATAGAATAACGACCCTGTACCGGATACCGCTTTTTGGTCGATCCCTCCACTACGAGGCCCGACGACATCAAATTACATAGAGACATTGGATGAAAGCGCCATAAAAGCTTCTAACTTAAAATCTTTAGAATTCGTCTTGTACCCAGAAATCTATCAAAGAAAATTCTACCTGAATAATAAATCTCATTTCCATAATTTCTAATTCGAAAGACGTTTTAAAATAAATGTGGGCACACTTATCCTCGATAATAATCAGAGGTACCGTCGCTCGCGAGCGGAATTGGATCAACGGCAAATTAAGTTTCGACGGAGATGAGGATTTTATAAATCGACGGACTGATCCGTTACACTCGGATTTTCCGTCCGACGGTTGGGGGGGGGGGATCTAATTGTACGTTTCGAATATTAAACTCATAGGTACATACTCGTTCACCGATTAGTAAAGTACTTATTTTGTCGTATTTGTATAATTTGCATTCTGTTTCCTTTTGCGTTTGCGTGGTTTGTTCGAATAACTTTGGATTCCCTACAAAAAGTATAGTTTTCGTTGACATTAAATCAGAATCTGTTTTGGTTCCTAGACCAAATGAAAATTATATAAATACATAGTTTTGATTGAGATGGATCAACCAGATTGTTCTATGGTATCTTCAGATTCACTTCTACAAGTGAATAGGGTAATCTAATCGTTTTTAATATAATAAGTAGGTATTTGTATATACTCGTATCTAACAACTTTTAATGACCTCGTTATTGATACAAGTTGGGAGGAGGGTAGTTTACCAAAAGTTGTTACTAACCAAATGTTTTTTTTATTTTACTGTTGCTTAATTAATAGTTTTACAATTTAACAATCACAATGTCCTACAAATTGCGTGGTACATAGTCTCGTTTCGACGCTTAGAAATTTTTATCAAGTACTTGGTAACCCAATTAGCTACCAGAACCAAGAATTTTCGTAAATAAAAAAGTTGAGCATCTCATCAAAATGAAGCTACACACGGAAAATTAAGTTGATAGTAATCAATTGTAAAGGAGATGGTCCATTTCAGGTCCACTCTTGTACCCCGAATCATTAAAATTTAAAAAATACAAGGATTTTATTGAAATCTAAATACGTTAATAATAAATCTAACTTAATAAAATTAAAACCTAAGCTTTTGAGTTCTATCAAGATGGCGCCCATATAGCAACTTTGATATGAAAATTGACAGCAAACGTCAAATCGACTACTGCATTGAAAATCATCAATCCGCCATTGTTTTCCATATTAGTGTTGCATTTCTTGGGAGAGAATTAATATTATTTCTAAAGAATTAAAGTCAATTCGTAGATTTGTATAATCAAAAATAGTTAGAAAAAATATTTTCTTTTATTGTGTACAATGACTGATCCTGGGCTACATACAATTTTGGACCATCTCCTATGTTCCACGGATCCCGGACTATGACACAAATTATTTTCCAAATAAAACCGAATTCCTCGCGATCGTCCGCTAGTAAAATAAAAGCAACAATCCCCCAGCTGAAAGGCATTTTTGTGATTATTATTATTTCATAACACTCATATGGGGGACGTTTTACGATACCCATAAAGAAGCTCGCGAACAGCGAGCGAGTAATCAAATTTGCACCGCATGAGAATGTTATTTCACTTTTATTTCAGACAACAGGCAAGTTTAGGAGAGTTCACAGTAATGAGAATTTACACTGAATGATTTTTTTTAATTCTTTACAAGTTAGTGCTCATTTACACGAGCAGCACGTTGTCGACGGCGGTCAACGGCAGTCGACTGCAGTCGTCGGCAGCAGTTGCTGCTCGTGTAAATGAACCCTAGCTCTTGACTAAAATCTACACCTGTTGATTGTGATGATGCAATCTAAGATAGAACCGGGCTAACTTGTTAGGAGGAGGGTGAAAATCCACACAACGACACTTGGTTTCTACACAACGACGTACCGGAGTCCGGAACGCTAAATCTCTTGGCAGTACGTCTTTGCCAGTAGGGTGGTAACTAACCACGGCCGAAGCCTCCTACTAGCCAGACCTAGATAAATTAAGAAAACCTCATTATATTAAATTTGAATGTCTCATTTGAAATAAAATTAATAAAAAGTAACAGAAATTATTTTCATCATCATCATTAACAACCCATGTTTGGCTCACTGTTGAGCACGAGTCTCATCTCAGAATGAAAGCGTTTGCCTAATAGTCCACCACGCTGGCCTAATGCGAATTGGCAGACTTCAGACAGCTAGAGAATTGAGAAAATTCTCAAATACGCAGATTTTCCTCACGATGTTTTTGCTTCACCGTTTGAGATATGTGATATTTAATTTTTTTTAAATGCACATAACTGAAAAATTGGAGGTGAATGCCCCAGACCGGATTCGAAACTACGCCCCCCGAATCGAAGGCTGAGTTCATATCCATTAGTCTATCGCGACACGAAATTATTTTTATTTAATAAAATGTAGTTATGAAAAATTTTGTTACAGGTAAATGAAGTATATAACTGGTCTTTATACTGAAAATAGTTCATAACTTTGGCACTTATCTCTGATATCGTCTGTTAGTCTAGTTTCTGCTCCTAAATAATAAACATCTCAAAAACTATGATAGAATGAAACTCTACCTACTCTAAAAACTTATTACTTCAAGTTTGGAAAGTCCATAAATAATGATTTATATTGCGTATTTATTTCGTGTTTCTAATTCATTTTATTACGACATATACTTAGACAAGTTTCGTCAATTAAGCCCCTTGGCACTTGGAGGAAAGCTTTCATAAACAACCTACGTACTACAACATAAACCAAAATGTCTAAATTAACAATTTGCTTCAATCAATTTGAACCTTAAAGTTTAAGGAACAAGGTAAGTTTTCTCTTGAGTCCATATTGAGATACGCCGTTTTAAGTCAGTGTTATGTAACTCGTAAAAGACAAATAGAAGAGTGAGCAAGGCAAAGTCGTCACCTTCGCGAAGTTTTTTCGTAAACTTGACTTATTTACTCAGGAGTCGGGTCGTTTCTGTTCGCAAAGTCAAATATCCCGTGTCCCGGCTGCTCTTTATGATTTCCTTAAGTTATAATATTGTACATTTAACGCGCGAAGTAAATTGTATACAAGTCTTATACCTATGTTTATTTAGCTTCCTTGAGCTGTAACATATTTACGACCTGTATTTGAACTTTGAAACTGCAAGTTTTCCAATTACAAACAAAATTTGGCAATTCCGTCTTTGAAAATACCCACTTACTCAATTTCCAAGTGTGGTTGTGGTATGAAAATTATACTTGCTTATAAAAAGTCTGTTGAAGTTTTGAAGATACTGGGCTTTGATGTTGGCGCTTTTTTTCAATGATATAGTATAAAAAAATATATCAAAATCGGACCACTCAATAAAAAGTTACACGTGTTCATACATACAAAATTATATACACGTCGAATAGATAATCTTCTCTCCGTTTTTCGACGGTTGAAAAGGTAAAATTAAAATGAAAGAAATAATGAAGTCTTCAAATCTATTATTGAGATGTTTCTGGGTAAAAAATAATTTGTCTTGTTCCTAGGTAGGTAAGTACTGCCTATGTAAATCAATTATTATTTATAGGTTACGATAGGACTGACATATTCATTAAATAAAGATTACCCAAAAAACTATCTAAAAGTTCTACAAATTTGAAACGAGTTTGGCTTTCAAAAAATGAAAGCCAAACTCGTTTGATGTTTAAAAATTTTCACATGTTTTCCATATTCCATAAGTTTTACCATTTGTATTAGACAATGACAACTTCGGTTTAAAGATATTTATTTCTCCAAAAAAGAACGTACTGTTCACTTAACTTAGAGTTAACATATCGTCATTTTTGCAGACAGCATGCATTATTGTAACAAAATTTTAATTACATTGTTTTTTCAATATTTTGTCCAAGTTTGTGAGGATGTAGGATTCAATCGATTTCTTGAATGCTTTTATGTTGTTTAACTCCTTCATCTTCATTGTATAATACAAATAATGGTTACGTACCATATAAAATGTACTAATAAGTAAAAGGCTTGCTCTAAAGACAGCAATTCAGCCAATGTCCTCTAAGGAAGAATTTACGTTATGTCTACCGGGCTACATTCCACGGCTCAGCTTTGTTTACACATCCAAACATAATACGATTAAAGTCAAATATATCAGGATGAGTGCAATCGTACCAGCGGCGAGGCTTAACTAAATTCACAAATCACGCGGGCCCGCTCTAACGTGACACTTGCCTTGAATCTCCGTGAATAATTGCATTTCCGCGTGTAAAGTTGCTAAGGGCGCTCACAGCCGCAAGACAATATAGAGCAGTGCTTAATGTCTTTTCTTTCACCTCGGGATTCCATAGACAAAATTATCTTACCTGTTCTAGCCCTCTAACCCGCATTAAAATGGCGTGGTGTGTTTAAGCTCTACTAATGAGCGGTCTTGTAGTGAGTGGGCCGTAAAATAGGCTGATAAAGATGACTTTACCTAATGGTAATATTACAACGCCGTTTAGTTAAAAACTTTTATTTTGTTTGTGTACTTACTGACCCGGAAAATTTACTGCAACCGACGGCTTAACTTGCATAAGGGTGTAACACTAAATTCTCAACTAAGAATAACCTAAAGCTTAAAGGTTAACAATTAGGCCATAACTAAAAGAACTGACTGAGATACTAACATCCAACCGAAAACACTGAAGTTACCTTCAGTAACATCATTTAGACGTTTTCTTTCGTAACTGAGAAAATCACAAAAAAGCATTTACGGAATTTTCAACTTTAAATGGTACACTGTATGAAAGTTTCTTCTTCAAAGCGTCAGAGTTATCCAAGCGTACGAAGTACCAAGTATCTGCTACAAATAAAAAGAAGAAATACGAATATCTAGCCAGTAGTCGTCCGACTGTGATCGTCTTAATTGCGGTTCTCTTTGTAGAGGCTGATAAGGTTGCAAGTTTATTTTAGGGGTGCTACGCGATACCGTGTAGTCATTGTTGGCAGAGGTGTTTCTTGAGCACATTAGAAACACTACGCCGAGTGCTCCCTCGGTAATTGTGGCGTCTTGTGTATGGAACCTTGTTTACTTATCTACTCGCTTATTCGCTTTCGGAGCTACAGGGATTTAAAGAGTCAGATTTGCGGCGCTGACGCGGATCCCTGAAAAACGCTCCATACAAAATGGCTCGAAGAAATGACGTCATAGGCAATGTAATGATCGTTAGATTTGTATGCGCGTTCAAACAAAATTACTAATATCTTTGTTATTTGTGCGTTTATCTTTATAGTTCATATATTAAAAAATGTCACATTTAATGTAAGGAAGCTAAAACTGTATGAATTTTCATCTAATTACGATAATTTTTTTTTAATAGTTTTTGAAATTGTATAATCTCATTTATTTTGCAAATATCCAGACAATCTTTGCTTTTTATGTATAAATTAGTTAACATTGACCCTATTTACCCGAATGTATCATAAAAATCAATATATTCAAACCTAGTCATCATCCCCATTGGATACGTTTTTATAATAAAATACCACATAAAGCCACTGGAATGTCTCTCAAAAAGTTCAAAGCGTTTATTAAACGCAAGCTTTTAGGAAAGTCGCTCTTGGAAACCTCGTTACTTTAATTTTAAGTTTTCGACTATTGTTACCACCGTTAGGTTAAATTAAATTATGACATAATCCTGACTTTTCAAAAGTGCTTGTAAACAAAGCCTAATTGGAATAAATGAATTTTGAATTTTATCAGCCTCATCCTATTAAACTATTTTTAATTTTATAGTGTAATTATCCTAATTTCCTAGTGTCCATTATCAGTCTAATTTAGCCATTTAAGCAAATTTAAGCTAATTATTTTGTATTTTTTTTTAGTATTTACAAAATGTACAATGATCCCTTTCTCTAATCTAATCTTCGCTAATTAGTTAGACTGTGTTACTGAACTAACTAATAACTATTAATGTAGCTAACAAAGATGATGGGACATTTTCATCATGTAGATCTTATAGCATACGATATAACGTCGCGATCTGCATCGGTATCGGTCAATTACTTTAAAAGTTACAGTAGTCCAAACTTATAACCTCCCTTTTATCGTTGGGTTTTAATAACAAACAAATAGTTTCTTAACTACAGTTAAGCTATATTGGAACATCATGGTGGAAGCATTCACCCCATACCCGGCAATCAATGAAAATTTTCATTAAAGAAAACCCACGAATAACTCAATTTAAGGCACGTATAACAAATTTCACACACATTCTCAAGTAAACCCATAAATCGTCCAATATGACCCGTATTCTTCAGGCACTCAATAGCGATCGGAATTTATATTGGCAGCCACCCTGGTGCGGTCGACGCTGACGTCCGCCAAGCAACCATAATGTTATTTTATGGGACAGCCACGCATTCTTCGACGAGATGAGATTTATTTATTTTCAAGTGGCTAGACGCAATATGTGCTCTTATTTACATACTGCAGCGACGGGGTCATAATTAAAATATACTTCAGTAGCAGAGTATTTAAAATGCTTGTTTATTTCTGTCGTTCTAGATTGTAGCTACCTACAAAACAACAGTTATATTTATAATAACTTTATTTATAATAACTTTATTGCACAAAAAAGAAAATAACAAAAGAACACATATATTTTTAGGCAAAAGACGACCTTATATTAATAGTCATCTCTTCCAGGCAACCTAAATTTATATTTCATTATCAACCCATTTTCGGCTCACTGCTGAGCTTGAGTCTCCTCTCAGAATGAGAGGGGTTAGACCAATAGTCCACCACGCTGGCCCAATGCGGATTGGCAGGCTTCACACACGCAGAGAATTAAGAAAATTCTTTGGTATGCAGGTTTCCTCACGATGTTTTCCTTCACCGTTTGAGACACGTGATATTTAATTTCTTAAAATGCACATAACTGAAAAGTTGGAGGTGCATGCCGGATTCGAACCTACGCCCTCCAGAATCGGAGGCACAGGTCAGTTATATTTATCGTGAGTAAATTCGTTGCTAATTAAGTGCTTTACTTATTATATCCTTATTTATTATTACCCAGTAATCTAAGGTATGATCTATTAACGTTTTCATACGATTATTTCTTGATATATTTAGCCACGATTAGTACCGGTATTTGTAGGTGCGAGTAGCTACATAGATAAAATGCAAAAATGTATTATATAAGTAGTTGAATTCAATAAATCAATGACAGACGGTAATTGCAGAATTGCCGTCTGTCATTGATTGCCGAAAAGAAATTTTCATGACAAAAAATCTATAAAACATTTAGGTTGTACTTACCATTAGTATAACAATACTTGGAAAATTGAGAGAAGGTTGTAACTGCTACCTTTTGAAGCTACCACGATAGAAGCTCTTTATCCATTTATCCAAACTTCAGCTTTTATAAAGAACAATTGTCTGGTCATCACACATATTTTACATGCCGTGTGTAAATTATGTTTTATGGAAAAAATATATTCATACTAAACGCGTAACTATAAGAGGCAGAGCTCTAACGAGAGGTAAACCACTACAATAACTACCACAAACTTTACCTATTTATAATATTAGTTTAAATCGCGAAATTAAAAAAATAGCTTTAACGTTTTCTGTATTCTGTGGTATAGATTGTAATCCTTTTGGTCCCTTGCCAAGGCAATTTTCAGTCAAGATGTAACAACGAAACATAACTCAGCAATTACAACATGAAATTCCGTAAAATCTTCCGCTGGCATTAACCCCGGTACAGTCAAACCCATCGTTTTATACAAGCATACTATACGCTCGTATTCTAAGGCACAGTTTAGAAGATCAGGCTATGCCGCGCATATAATAAACAACTACTGAGAACAACACCAACATATTAATGAGCTAGACAACTTTGCAAGGTCAAGGGTGGAAAGGTTAGCATTTCCTATGAGTGATGGCAACGGGAATGTCCATTATCCATCATCCAGTTAAGGGTCCTAGAGCTGGCATGCATTGTTTTATCGTTCGCGACCGCCTTTGAGTGGTGTCACAGGCTCCCAGGATATGTTATTCTTATTGAATCTTTTGATTTTGTTGTTTTGAAATCGGAAGTAAGGAAAAAAGCTACTTTATTTTCTAATTAATAAAAAACCAATCCACGCGGACGATGTTGCAAGCATCCGCTGTCTAAAAGGCATAAAGATAGTCTGAAATAACACAATATTAGCACACATGAAATAAGCTTGTTTTTATCCTTATGTATTTTAAAACCATTATATAAGTACCTCTTGGATGAGATCCAAAAGGGTTAATACCGCTAGTTATTAATATTTATTCAAGCACAAGTATTCAGACTATCGCGCGATATCGCACACCCGTGTAAACCTAACTTTATAGTGAAGAGGGAAGCTCAATCTCGTGGAATCTGCGACGCTTTGCGATGCCGGCCCTTTCATTGATGTGTTCTTTAATGAAAGCGAATATTGCCGACGAATGCGTAATTGTGCCTCGATTGCTATTCTCAACTCCTTCGTTATAAACCCATTTTGTGGATTTGTATCGTACCATTAGAGGGGCTTTCATATATACGCAAATAGCTTGAGCGTTTGTAAATATTCTGATAGTAAAGCATTTTTGATAAAGAAACACTAAATAATGATAATATTTAAACTATAAATGTAAGGGGGTTCTTCCGTGAGCACTCTCACTTACGGATATTATTTTAAATTAAACAACTTTTGATGGGACATCGACAATAGAAATATATTGAGTATGTCGCGTTACATAAATAATTATATTTAACCTAATAAATAAATAAAATAAAAATAAAAATAAAAAATAAAAAAGCCTTTTATTTCTTCTTATTTACAATTAATTAGGTAATAAGTATTTTAATTTGTTAATTGATAAATTAAGTAATTTTACAATTTTAAAATGTTTATTTATTATATCTTCCCTTTTATTTAAAAGAAGAACCCTTTACGGTGAAGGCCTCCTCCAGGTGCTGCCATTTTGATCGGTCTTTTGCCTTCAGTAGCCAGTTTTTGCCGGTAAAATTCGCGATGTCGTCGACCCACCGATAACGTGGTCTGCCTCTGCCTCGTGATCCTTTAGGTCCCGGCCATTTCGTTATTCTGACAGTCCAACGGTCATCTGTGAGTCGAGCGACATGTCCGGCCCATTTCCATTTGGCTTTAAGTGCGAAGGTTAGGGCGTCGATTATTTTTGTTTTCTGCCTGATGATGGAGTGACGGATTTTGTGAATTTTTTTGATATTAGTTATGCTTCGTTCCATAGCTCTTTGGCAAGTCCTAATCATTGTTTTAGCCTTCTTGGTAAATTTCCAAGTCTGGCAGCCGTAAGTTAAAGTAGGTAGGATGCAGGTGTTCATTATTTTACTTTTCAGCTTCATAGGCATTTGGCTTTTCAATACTTCTTTCATACTCCAAAATTTGTTCCATGCAAATTTAATTCTCCTTTCTATTTCTTCTTCGTTCCTATCATTTTGAAAGGATATTTGTTTGCCTAAATATATATATTTATTTATGAATTCCAGTTGCGTGTTTTCTACTATTATTGGAGTTTCTATATGGTTAGTCATTATTTTTGATTTACTAAAATTTATTTCTAATCCTGCTTTTTTGCTTGCTTCGTTCAGTGAATTCACCATGAGGTTCATTTGCGCACTACTTTCTGAGAAAATGGCTATATCGTCGGCAAATCTCAGATGGCTCAAGTACTTTCCTCGAATGTATATTCCAAGATTTTTCCATTGTAGAGTGCTTAGGGCTGACTCGAGCACGGCTATGAAAATTTTCGGAGATAGGGGGTCACCTTGTTTTACACCGCGTTTAATAGCAAATGGTGGACCTGTTGATTCTAGTTGGATCTTACTTGTGCTATTTTCGTAAAGATGTTTCAGTATTTTTATGTATTCTTGGTTTATATTTAAGTTTAGCAATGTTTTCCATATAGCCTGGTAAGTCAAGCTGTCGAACGCTTTTTTGTAATCAATAAAGCCTATGTAGAGCGGCTTCCGGTATTCTTGGAATTTTTCTATCAATATTTCGATTGCGTGTATGTTGTCTATTGTAGAAAATCCAGATCTAAAGCCTGCTTGCTCTATTGGCTGACTCGACTCTATTGTTCCTTTTATTCTTTTCTCTATGAGAGAGGCGAAGAGCTTATAAAGACATGGTAGTATGCTTATTGGACGGTAGTTGGAAATGTTGTGTGGGTTTCCCTTTTTGTATAGCAGTATTATTGTAGATTCTGTCCACTGTCTGGGGGCGACACCTTTCTCTATAATTTCATTAAATAATTTTGTCAGGGGGCATGCTAGACATACGCCCGCAGTTTTTATTGCTTCGTTTGATACTTTGTCAGAACCAGGACTTTTATCATTTTTCAGCTTCTTTATTTCGCTTAAAACTTCAGTTATATCGAAGGGAATATATTCAGTATGCGAAGGCTCTTCATTATAGGCTATATCGTTCATGTGCGTAACGTTTTCTATACGGCTCTCACTGTATAGTTTTTTATAGAAAGCTGTCGCTATTTTAAGTATATCTCTTCGATTATGGACCATATTAGTAGAGTCGTGTAAGCTCGTAATCCATGATTTGTGAGTTCTGAGTTCCTTGTAGGCCTTTTTCATGCTGCTATTACTTGTTAGGTGTTTTTCTATTATATTTTTTCTATGTTCTTCATAGTCTGCTTTGAGATATTTGCTAGTAAGTTTGTAAAGAGCGCTTAACTCATTTTTCATACTTCTAGTTTTAGGTTTGATCTTCTGTAGTTCATACTTTCTTTTTAATAAATCCATAGTTCGGTCATTTATAATTTTGTTTTTTGATTGGTTCGCTGGATTATATGCCAGTTGTTGACTCGTGGTAATAGCGTGGATTAGTTTGTCGTAAAATGTTTGAACTGTATTTTCGTTAATTATCTTTAAATTATTGATGGATGTATTAAGAAGTTCTAGGTAAGTTTTTATCTCGTCATCCTGTAGTAATGAACTTTTTGGTTGGTTGCCATAATTTTTTCTTGATTTTTTATGTGCTGTTTGCAGCTGCAGGGTTGCTCTAACCTGTCTGTGATCTGACGAGAACGGTAAGTCGATCACCTCGATGTTAGTGACATTGCCTTTGAGATTTGATAGTATAAAATCTATTTCGTTTTTTGTAGAGCCATCCGGTGATCTCCAGGTCCATCTGCGCTTGTCTTTTTTCTTGAAGAAAGTGTTCAAGATGGGCAAGTTGTTTTCAAATGCGAACTCTATCAACATTTCTCCTCTGCCGTTCCTGGTACCGTATCCGTATTTAATTATCGAATTTTCTCCCGACTTTGCTTGGCCTATTTTTGCGTTAAAGTCGACCATGACTATAACATTTCGGTTGGACATCGAGAGTGCCGTATTTAAAGTTTTGTAAAATTCTTTGATGTCTTCATCAGGCGCTGCCTCCGTTGGTGCATAAACTTGAATAATGGATAGTTTTAATTTGTCAAATGAGAGATTTAGGATAGCTACTCGTTCAGACAATCCGTTAAAATTCAATATGTTTTCTTTAAGGTATTTTTTTACTATAAAGCCGACACCATGAAGCCCGGGTGTTTGTCCTATGTAGAACAGTATGAAATTCCTGTATTCCTCAATTAAGTTCCCGAGGCGCTTAGTTTCGGATAGACCAATTACGTCAAATTTAATTCTTTTTAATGCTGTATCGAGCTCTAGTAGGCGTTCGTGTGAAGATAGACTGCGTACGTTGTAAGTAGCAAGGTAGAGATTGTTATGTTTCATTTTTGAGCTTTGTTCGGTGTCAATATTGATATTGATATTTTGTTGTTCTGGAGGGTTTTGGTCTGCGTCTCCCACGATGACCAATCGGCTTGGGAGCGTAGTTTTGTTATAGTATTCTTGAGTTTTTAGTATTGTTTTGGTATTCTGGAGGGGGCCATCTAAATTTCATGCCATTTCGGGTCGCACCATGTATGAAGTTATAGAGTTGGAGTTTGCTCTATATTTTTTGTGCGATTTTTTCTTTTGTGTGTAGTTATTTTCGTTAGGGGATATGTGTTCTGGAGATTCTGACAACACTCTCTTGTTATGGGTGAGTTCTTTTTTATCTTTAATAATAAGTTTGTCATATTTTATGTAGGCTATGTTTCCCTTTTCAATTTCCATTTTTTGTTTGATTTTTAAGTCTCTCCTTGCGTCAAGAACTTTTTTGGGGAATTCTTCCTGAACACGAATGTTTAAACCTACTAAAAATTTCTTATTTTTTAATAACTGTATTTTTTTACCCAGCGTTGTTAGGCAAACAGAGATTGGTCTAGGTTTTTTCTCTATATTTCCAAATCTTTTGACGGATTGTATTTCGAAGCGTTCTGTCTTTATTTTCATTTGGTTATTTATTATGTCTAATATTTTGTCTTGAAGCTGGAAGTAAGACTCTCTTTTATCGTTTTGCTCTACTCCAAAAAACACTAAATTTCTCTGCATGTTATGTTTTTCTATGGCACTTATTCTTTTCTCCTGGTTTTCGAGCTCGGATTGTAAGTATTCCAAATCTTTATTAAGACCTTCAAATTTTTGATTCATATGGGCAGTGATCTGGGAAGTTATAATTTCTTCTGAAGATGTAATGCGTGCTTCAATCGAACTTAATTTATAGCTAAATTCAGTTTTCATTTCTCTGAACAGTTGATTTAGTTCGTCCATTTCTATGAAGCTTGGGTGAGCTCAAAGGTTTGTTTACACCTGCAAGTGACCTCTCGCGGTATAGCGGAGAAACGCGGAGTGACGAACTAAAGTGGTCGAATTTGTCTTCTATCAAGTAGTTCTTGGATGTGTGACTAGATGGCGCTGTACTGTGGGTATGACTTGCAAATTTGATATTTAATATTGTATTTTTATTCAAATTTCACAATTTCGCTTGTCACACTTTAACACCAATTTGTTATTCGCCAAGAACTTCACTTTAGTCACTTTAATATATATTTTCGCCGGATCTTTCTTCAAATTGGTAAAATTCGTCGAGTAATCTCCCGTGCAGTGACCGTTGTTTGTTTCACTATTTTCGAGTTGTTTCTTCGGTATTTGTCTTTGCCCACAATATATAGTTGGAATTAGCCTATTAACTTCACTTTTCACAAACTTTTACAGAGTTTTACGTAGTTAAACTATTTTTGCTTTGATTAGCTAGCGGAGTTATTTGTAAACAGTTGGAACAGAGGCGCCCTCTCCTTTAACCTAATAAGAGACCAAAAATATATTATTTATTTTAAAATAGAAACTTGAAAGTCGAGTCTTTTATTTTTAACCAACTTCCAAAAGCGGAACAATTTGTCAATTCGACGCGCTATAGCAGTAATGTTTGTTAACGGTTTTTTTTTAAAAAAGACACATACAGCTTTTACTTTTGTGACAGTTCACATTATATCGAACGGTTACATAATAGTATACTATACTAAACTAGAATATTAAGAAAGAATGTTATGCATTTTACTCGTGTGAGACAAAATTACGGGAACCGACCACTTAAGTAGTTATTGCGACGATTAGGCGAAATATGTGCGGAATTAGTCGCGCGGTTTGCACTTACAAGCAATTTATGAATGTTTTTGTGATACAACAAATATTGTGAGCATCGTTAGGTTAATCGAAAGCTTTAAAATCTCCACGGTTAAAGGGTCGGACTTACGAGTAAAAGCGAGAGGTCGTGGTTTCGATTTCCACCCGCAATATTGTCGTAGCCACTCCTAATACAGACTTTCATAATGATCACGCAATTTCAAGACCAAACAGGCTAACGTGCGACCAAACGACATGGAGAGAAATAGGCAAAATGTCAACCAAAAGCAGCGTGAAATATCGCTATCTCTTTCGACGTTGGGACGAAACGAAAGACATGGGAATGGGAGTACGCCGCCATTGGTTGACGTTTTGTCTACTTTTCTTCTCTTATGACATGTCGTTGGCCGCATGCTAGACATACTTGCCACTTATTATAGGGTAGGAGTTATGGAGATTAGAGCTACCACGTTGCTCTTATGCGGGATGGCGGGTAAAAAAGTTTTAATGACCACAATTAAAAGTTAATGGTAATAACTGGGACCAATAGTTTTACGTGCTCTTTAAGGCAGGGGAGATACACCATCGACTTTCTAAAGGGCTGAGATTTCTTTACGAAAGCTTAAGAAGAAACAATAATAACAAATAAGAATTAATGTTTATTCAAGCAGTGCTGGTCGACCCCCTACCAGGTGGACTGACGACATCAAGCGAGTCGCTGGGATTCGCTGGATGCAGGCAGCTCAGGATCGTGATGTTTGGAAGTCCCTACAAAAGGCCTATGTCCTGCAGTGGACGTCCATCGGCTGATATGATGATGATAATGGTGACGATGATAATGAAAGAATACTCCAATGTCCATCAATGGCTCAGTATATCTTTGCCCGACCTAGGACACGAACCCATGACCTCGTGATCCAAAACCACATAGACTTGAACCAACGAGACAATTTTCAGACATAATTAGAAAGTGGACCGGGATCGCTAGTGCCTCATATTATTTCGCCTCACGATAGATAAAGAGTTTACGAAGCTGACTGCTAACCTTCGGTATTCGAAGAGGCACGCAAAGAACAAGAAGACATAATTGGCAGAGAAGGGAAATATTGGATATATTTTTAAAAATATGGCGGATATTTTATGAAAAAAAAATTACAATCAGTATGAAGATGGCTTAACAGTCGATCGTCGCTAAATGGCGCGAGGTGGCGCGTAAAGCCTTGATATCTCGGCTCATTACCCCGAAGACGGGGACTTGCTCAAAACGCTCAGGTAAATATATAGCGCCGTGTCCTGGCCATTGGCTTTGAAGTCGTTTACTAGATTATGACATGAACACTACAGGCGATTATAACCATGCTAGCGCACGCCTTGCGGTTTTACCCGCCTTATTCCCTTGACGTGCAAAAATATAGACTATCAAGCCATATTATCAATGCTGAGCTCGAGTTTCCTCTCAGAATGAGAGTGGTTAGGCCAATAATCCCACTACCACGCTGGCTCAATGCGGATTGGCAGACTTTTTGACACACGCAGAGAATTAAGAAAATTCTCTGCTATGCAGGTTTCCTCCCGATGTTTTTTCTTCGCCGTTTGAGACACGTGATATTTAATTTCATAAAATGCACACGACTGAAAAGTTGGAGGTGCATGCCCCGGACCGGATTCGAACCTACACCCTCCGGAATCGGAGGCAGAGGTCATATACACTAGGCTGTCACGTCCTCACTCATAAATAACCAGGCTTTTTATTGGTGGAAGAATTTCTAAAATTCGTTAAGTGGTTTAGCTGTGAAAGCCTAACAAAACAAACATTCGCATTCACATTTGTTGACATTAGTTTGATTGAAGGATTTAAAGCCTTCCTCTCTTCTTCACTTACCACTTACAAACTGATTAGATTGAACGCGGTGCCAAGCCGATGATGTATTCTAGCAGGTTATATAAAAAAGATTTCAGCTTTTCAAATAGTAAATCTGAACGGTGAACCTAAAATTTTCTCCACTGACCATTATGTAACATACGATAAAATTATTTTTCGATTTTTATTTTGATGTGTTATGTGTTGTGTACTTGCAATTATCATAATCGTGAGCTATGAGATGTGTTGTGTAGGGATATTAATATACTCATATGAAACGATACCTAGATGCAAACAGCTAGAAAGAATTCAAACAAACTATTAGTGAAATTTTCATAATTACCAACAAACACCGGAGTTTGAGAAAAAATTAACGAGAAAGATAAAAAACTAAACCAACGTTTATTTGTAACAAAAAACACAGTTGCAGCAGTAGTTAATACGTAGGTTCACTGCAACTTTTATAACAACTTCTTTGAAAGTGCTACCTCTGAGCTCATAATACCTGCAGCGAGCGAGGACCGGATTAGTCTCTTTACCGAGGGGAAATCACCCTTTGAATATTACCTCTTTGCGTGATAACTAACTTTAGTTTTATAAACCAAGTTATCATTCTTCTCCCTTTGGATATAAAAGTCATGATAGAAATGAATAGCCAGGATATGTTTGTACAATTGAGATGGATTTGGAATCTTAACTAACTCAATATAACTACGTATTAAGGTCCGTTTATATCTACAGACATTTCGCGTGGCAGACACGTGCCGTGACAGACAAAATAAAATTCTTCTATACAGTGTTTATTAACGTATTTATATCTATCGTGACGTGGCCGCGCAGACGTTGACGGACATGGGCCGCACCCGGCCAATATTCGCGAAAAGAATATTTTGTCTGTGCGGTTCATGTCTGTAGAGTTTTTCACACAGCGCCTTACACAAATGTCAATAATACCGCCATTATCAAATGCCAATGAGCGCCATTAAGACATTAGCGCCGCGTCTGGGGGACTTATTTCATGAAAAGAACTTTACGTGTCTAGCTACCTGCTTGGAAGTGTGGATAGACGGTGTCTGTTGTTGTCTGCCACGCTACTTGTTTGTGACGCACTGTGTCTGTAAATATAAACGGTCCTTAAAAGAGGTTATTTCATGCCCACTAAGCATGTAAATAAATAAAGGAGCCTCTTTTTAAAAATAGAATGTTAGTAAATGATATATGAAAATAATTTTACACATCTATAAAATTAAACACTGAAAATTAAGAAATAACCCAATCTTCGATATTTGACAAGTGATTTCCTTTGCATGGCTTAGATTTTGATAAATAACATAACCTACTTCAAAGAAGGAGGTTCTATATCTATACTAATATTATAAAGCTGAAGAGTTTGTTTGTTTGTTTGATTGAACGCGCTAATCTTAGGAACTACTGGTCCGATTTGAAAAATTCTTTCGTTGTTAGATAGCCCATTTATCGAGAAAGGGTATAGGCTATATATTATCTCTGTATTCCTACGGGAACGGGAACCACGTGGATGAAACCGCGTGGCGTCGTAGCCTTATCTAGCACTGAAATAATTTTTCAAATCGGTCCAGTAGTTCCTGAGATTAGCGCGTTCAATCAAACAGACAAACAAAAAAACAAACAAACAAACTCTTCAGCTTTATAATATTAGAAACCTTCCTCAATAAATGGGCTATCTAGCACTGAAAGAATTTTTCAAATCGGTCCAGTAGTTCCTGAGATTAGCGCGTTCAATCAAACAAACAAACAAACTCTTCAGCTTTATAATATTAGTATAGATTAGTGTAGATACGGGCCCCCCGGACTACAGAGGCCTCTTACGTGTGAAAGCAAAAATTTGTAAAAGAGGTTATCCACAATCTCTTTTTTCCCTGGAAAAGCGTGTGCCCAAATGTTGGAAATATCATACATAGGTTAAGTCACTAACATATTTCTTTTAAGCAAGCATTTTTGTTTCTTTTGTGAGAAATCTTGACTGACTATAAGTATATGGACTACAATTTGTAAGCGAAGTTCCAAACGATGAAAGTCAAACAAAAGAGAGGGAGAAAGCTTTAAGAATATTTTATTTGAGTCATTTACTTCATCAGTAGTCAACTCATCGCTTTTACCACTAGAGAATTCTCTTGTATAACTAGCCTCAAGATAGCCATGTTCCCCGATTCTCAGAAAAGTTCAAGTCACTATTTTACGTGGATGAAGTGAACCATGACTTTCCTTAAAATTCTTACATTTTATTACAATTTTCTAACCTTTTTTATGGTAATTAGAGGCCCGAGAAATTAGTGGTCCTCCATATGATGTAGTGATTTCGTGGTGTTTTTTTTTATAAAAGAGAAAGAAATTGTCTTTTTTAGAATTGAAACTATCGTGAATGTTATTCATATTGATTGATTATGACACACGGCTAAAACTCACGTGATATAAGGTCGGAGTATGCCCAGTATGTTCGAACCCATACTGGGCTCTTAGTAATGAGCTGGTTCTTGCAACGCGGCACGATCCAAACTTTGGATCCAGTTGAAACGAAAAGAAATTGTCGTACGCCACTCTTCGCACTCAGAAAGAAATGAATTTACCCATTAAATCTGAGGTATCTATCCCATTTGAGGGTATCTCTATCTACATGTGGATAAACACAAAATAATCGTTTAGTACCCACAAATTTAATATCAAATAACTGCTGTTGTCTCTTATACCTATCGGAAAGCGACCAGGGAAGCGTCGGACCCATTTTGATCTCAATTCATTTTACGACACGGAGGCTATTAAAAAAGGGGCCCGCAATAAAACGGGCCCTTTCACTGAAAGCTGATCACGCGGATTGCAAAAAGGTTGCGTTGAAATTTAAAAAAGTTATTTTATGTTGACCTCTTTTTACTGTAGACTATATTAAATGGGGCAACAATTTAATGCTATAAGCAATGATTTTATTCTATTAGATACGTTACGTGCCTACAAAATCACTGCAAAATTTTCCAAACTCTAACTACTCCACTTTGTGCGCCTACAATCAGTGGCGGATTTACCAGTAGGCTAAGTAGGCTGCAGCCTAGGGCGGCAAATTTGGCCCAAATAGCTTTTCTTAAAGAAATAAAGAAAATTACTCATGAAAATTTCAATATTTTAGTCCTACTGTATGTTTCGAAATGGCAAGAGGTAGCTAAAGATAGGAAAAGGTGAAAAACATTGGAGGAGGCTTTTACCCTTAGGGAGTCCATATAAAAATAAATAAATAAAAAACGTGTAAATATAAACAAAAAAAAATCAAATTTATTTTAGAAATGTTATTTAAGATTGTGTGTAAGTTTTAAGATTTTATATGGAATTCAATAAAGCTTTATTATTATTATTATTATTTGTATTTTTATTTGTATTTTTTAAAAATATTAAAAGTCGAAATGTTACTGACAGATACTCGTAAAATATAATAAAAATGTTAGCGAACAATAGTGTCGAATTTCAGAGGACAGTAGGGGCGGCAAAAATTTAATAGCCTACGCCACTGACTACAATTGCAGAATTTTGTGTTTGCTTACATTATACAATATTTTATGTATAGGTACGAGTATATAGTTTTTACACTTCCTGAACGAACAATGCGTCATTGTGGACAATATTTAGATATTATTATGCTCAAATAACTAATCACTAAACTAAACTAACAATATATAATAATCGTTGTTTACTATAAATTAAATTAAGCCAATTGAATGACTTTATTCGCCTCACTTTCGATGCGCTAGAGCCATGTCTAATAGTATAAAATCATTGGCTATAAAGGCAAGATTTAAGCATAGATATAAAAGTAGGTACATATTTAATAAGAAATTAAAATACATAGAAAGATTCCTGACTGAGTAGGCTGAACCTGGCTGAACGTTCACCAATCATTGCCCAATATTGTTCAATATGCAAACAAAATAAAATATTTTTAACAAAAAAAATTAAAACAACTTCAAAGATGCAATCCTTAAAAAAGCGAATAATTACTAAACCGATTTTCGTGAAAATTAAATTCGATCAATCTGGAATTCTTCTATAAAAAATCAAAAAAACCCAAGATCTCGTGAGCTGAGCTAACAAACAATAGGTAACGGAATTAACTAAAAACAAAACAGTTTTAACTGCAATTTGATAGCGTGATAAAATTTTGACAATATCAACGCAGTAAAACAATGAATTTAAAGCTATTGCTTTGTGAACATAATGAATTTATTCTACAATCGAATCAATTGAAGAATATTGCCTCAATACCAAGTGCTTCTGTCATGCCAAGGTATAGGTCTTGCCTTGGCGGAGTGATTTGAGAATGACAGTTTCTGAAATAACTATATTCTCGGAGCTCACTATCCTTCCTCGCTCTACTTTGATAACCGCACACTTGTCTACACCAAATTCCATCCATAAGTCATTGCTAAAGGTTTGAGTAACCTTTATCAATGACACTAGTGCACACCATTGACGATCAATTATTATCACGTTTCTGCAGCACCCACTATAACTGATTGTGTATTGGTCGCTGCGTGCATGACGGCTCGACTTATGAAACGTCTTCGCTGCCGTTTAGCTGCAGAAACGTGAGAATAATTGACCGTCAATGGCTGACTTAGGTCTGAACGCTTTGATGCATACAGTTTGAGGGAGGGCCTCTCCCTGAGGTACGTCTAATTATTATTATCACCATTATCTAATATCTCAGGTTTCAAAAGTGTTTGTAAACTAAGCCTAATTTAAATAAATGAATTTTGACTTCTCATCTGATGTTAAGTGACAATACAATCTATAATCGTAGCGGTCTTACATTATCTATTAGATTTAAAAGTCATAAAATCCTAAATAAGCCGTAGCTGGGAGTGGGACCCAGTAAACCAAAGTCGTCGTAATATTACTAACCAGAACATAACCACATATTGTCAGGCAAGGAACAGAAATCTTTTAAAATTACGGAAACCTGTATATAGGTAGGCAGTTATCTAACTTCATAGGTATATACCTACTAGTATAGACCAAGTAGTTAAAGTCTGTATATTTACGTAGCTATTATGGAAAAGACTCATCTAATTGTAAAGCCCAAGCCCCGTATGGCTGACTTTAATCGCAGACTCCGCCAATTTCCGTAGATCGTCGTTTCAGTACCGTCACTATGTGTGGTACAAGAATTACATTCATTTCCTTTTTAGTTTGTTATATTATTTTCTATAGATGCTATTAATCAATGATGAAAGCTTAACAAAAATCAATTTCCAAAACAGTGTACTTTAATACAAAAACTCTGTCCAGTGAACTACACTAGAGTGAGTGAATATCGAAACTTTCTGTCATCACAATCAGCATACTTTCCATGGTCTAGCAGAATTCAGAATTCCACTTTCTTTCTCTTCTTTTTATAACCTGTTAATTTATATAAATTGTCGTACAATGAGTTATTTTAAATTTATTGTATGTTTTTTTCTGTATTTTTTTTGGCTTTGTGAAATAAACTATTCTTTCTTTCTTCTTTCTTCAAAGTATAGTGTGAGACGAATTTAAAACTCAGATTGTCGAATTATAAAACCATCGTTTATCTGTTTGTTACGTTTGAACTCAAAACTACTTAACCGATTTTAAAAATTCTTTCACCATTAGAAAGCTGCATCCTAACTAAATAACTTAAGCTATATTTTATCTCCGTATTCCCAAGGGATAGGGAATGAGTAAATCGTAGGGTAATAATTTATATCCTGAGCCTCTTTTCAGATGAAAGACATCGGGGTAAAATAAACTTGTAGTTATGAAAAAGTTGTACCTCTTCCAAGTTAGCCCGGTTCTATCTGAGACTACATCGACGCTTAACATCAGGGGAGATCGCAGTCAAGAGATAACTTGTAATTGTATAAAAAAACGCTATATCCTTTGCGTTGAGCCAAAGCAAAGTGTTCTCCGCAAGAAATTGGAGCGCACGTCCCGCGCAAACTTCGTCTCGGTTCTTCTTCACGTCAACAACATGCAATTTGGTTGCCGCAAAATTGGTCAAAAGTGTAAAAATAACTTTTACATCAAGTAAGAATTAAAGTGAGCGACTTGGAAACTAAAAAATCTAATCACACTAACATTGTAAAGGCGAAAGTTTAAACTTAACTGTGTTTGTATTTGTACTCCTTAATGTCGTAACTGCTGAACCGATTTGGCTGAATTTTGGAACAGAGATAGATTATACTCTGAATTAACACACAGCATTTTCATCCTGGAAAAAAATTGCAAGGGGTTTGTGAAAAACGTAATTTTTCATGAATCGTCCTCTAGTACGAGTAAGTACACGTAGGTACTTAAAAATATAGTGGCACGGTGTGTGACGGGAATTGAACCTATTCCTCTATCCGGATGTCGCTTCCAGAGTGTCAAATCCAGAGGGCCTGTAGCCATGCGTCACGTCAATTCTCTCTCTACAAACGCTAACGCTTCGAAGTTCGAACATTTAAAACGAGTATGGCAGATCAGATCGATAACTTGATCACGTGACATGTCTTTCCCTTACATTTTTTAATTTTCGAAGCGTTTGCGATTGTAGAAAGAAAATCGAGCTACAGGGCCAGGGCCAATGTTAGGTTAGGTTAGGTTATTTACTCTTCGAATTTCCCGTTTTCGATATGTCGGGTGCAAAACCTCAAAGGTCATGAGGCGTGCTGTTAGTAAATAACAAGCTCTGAGTAAGTACCGTCCATCTGCACTATTAGTCTAGCTGTAGGTGCGATGTAAGTCAATTTGTCCCACAGTCGGCGGCCATTGCGGTAATCCAGTTCAAACCGGATCGATCAACTTACCTGTTACCTTGTTTGCTGGATTAATGCGACTTTTCGTTGCGTTTTCGAAGCGTAAGCGTTTGTAGAAAGAGAATCGACATGCCGCATGGCTGCGAACTCTAAATACAAACTGAAAAATCGGGAAGAGACTCTCAAATTGCTATACCTAGTGTCACTATACTATCATAATAAATCTTCACGTACGTTTCTACTGATTGCAAAGACTGCAGGCAAAAGAGGTGTAGGAAGAAGAAAGAAGTCCTGGCTACGAAATAATAAGGGAGTGGACTGGCATAAAGACCATCGAAGAACTTTTCCGCCTAGCCATGGACAAGGAAAAGTTTAGAAAGTTGACCGCCGACCTTCAGTAATGGAGAGGCACTCTAAGAAGAAGACGTTTCTATGCGTAATAATTCAATGCATCAGCACCTTATGACGAACTATGTAAACAAGAAAGCCGTAAAAAGACCGTAAGTCGTCCTAAGTGTAACAAATAACCAATTGTATGGATATTCCTTGTAATATACTCAAAAAGTGTGCGAGAAATGGCCTATTATCACCTTCTTATCCGTTTTCCAACCAGAATAGTTGCGTGCGGTAGTATTATTCGTTGATCTTTAATAGAAACGATAAACGCTCTTATTACAATAAAAGTTAGGGTCATAATAGCTTGAACGTGATGTCTACTTAAACGTGCGTGAAAGAGTACCTGACCCATTACTTTTGATATCCGCCATTGGCTCACAGGACAATGGTTTAAACGCTACTGCTGGGCTAAATGTCGTAAAGTCTAATATCGCCTGGCAAGAGACCAACGTGTGTGTAATAACGAAAATCCACTTTCAGTTATGCTTTATTCGAGTCCACATCGCCCTCTGCAGGTCTGCGTAATAGGCCAAGAGCAAGTAAATATTTTTTATTTTATTCTAAAGCAAAATCTTGGAGTTCCGTCTGATCTTGAAGCCCTAGAACTTGTAATCTAGCAGAGCTCATAGTGTATAAAAATTACAGCGATTTATAAAAAAATCTACAGTGACACACAGAATAAGACCATACTACATGTTTATGTAAACGGAAGCTCGACAAATCAGTCCGAAGTTCGCTCTGTCAAGTGCAAGTGTCAAACATGCCAACTTCAGCTGTAACGCGGTACGTTACCAGGTGATTTACACAGAAGAAGATTTCTTAATTATGTTTAAACATAATTATATGTTTGTTTCGGTAGGACGGCGTTTTAAACCCGAAAATGGCTGTTTTATTGTATTTAGTCATAGGCTTTATATTAAATCCTACTAATATTACGAGTATAAAAGAAAAAAAGAAAGAAAGAAAAGTTTATTTAGAATAGGTACACATCACACAAAAGTACTTTACAACTAGCATCATGTGATACTAAAAGTGTCTCCACTCAGCAAACGCAAAAATTTGCATAGATGCTAATAAATGGATTAGGCTAAAATAGGGAATGAAGATAGATTATACCCTTTATACTTCATATACATAAGCTACTTTTTATCCTGAAAAAATCCATGTAGTCCGAGGGATTTGCGAAAAACCAAATTACGCGGACAAAGTAAATATTCAAGAAAATTTCAATTTTCATGGAAATTATTATCATTGGTTTATACGATAGTAATCTGTAGTTAGTATACAAAAACAATGATTCAGTTAACCAGCTCTCAGACTACATTCGCGTCCGCAGCACCCTCTGCAAGTCTACTACATACGTTTATTCACACATCGGAAATGGCTTTTGTTTCCTCCGTTGCGTTTAAGACTTTATTTTCAATGCATTAAGAATTAAAATACACTAGCGGAGCCGAACAGAGGTGTTGTTTGATCAAATTTTTCCTGTTTGTATTGTTAGTTGTTGTTCGGGTGGCTCCAGACGGGGAGAATTAATAAAGTGTTTGTATTTTATTTTCTAAAATACTTAGATCTTTATACATGTTATAGACCAGTGATTCCCAAAGTGGTCTATATCGACTCCTAAGGATCTATGAAACCTGCAAGGGGTCAACATCAGCGAAAAAAATTCTGGGGGTCCATGAAATGAAAATGGAGGTCCACGATAGTAGATCTCAACACATACACTGATAATACCTGTTTACTTACATCATACTATCCTATAATATCAAAACATATACATTATTTATAAAAGTACCTATGAAGTAAAAAAAATACTATATGTTTATAAAATTTTGTAAGTTGTAGGATGTTGGTATTCGCTTTGTGGTCGTAATAAATTTTGTAAAAACCTGAGAGTCGCAGTCTCAGAGCTTTGCTCAATACAATTTAATAAAATATAAATTTAGTATAAATTTATATTTTATTAAATTGTATAAATTAACATGTGTTTTTATTTTAAGTTTTTAACACTAAACTTCCCTACAGTTAGAATTTTACAGGAAATCAATATCAGGTAAGTAGGGGGTCTACCCAACACGGGAAAACATGGCAAGGGGTCTACGATACAAAAAAGTTTGGGGAACTCTGTTATAGACTAAGTAATTAATAGGATATTGTAAAAAATCCGCACATTTTGTAACATACCCAGTATATGAGGACGGTGTGTAGTCCTGGATGGGCAATAAAGTACTAAGCTCTTCTTTTTTTAATAGAAATATTAAAAAAAAAATAGCCCGGAGTTGGGTGTGTGTGATGAAGTGGGTGTATGTTACACCCAAACATTTTATACTATAGACTAGCTGACGCCGCGTGGTTTCACCTGCGTAGTTCCCGTTCCCGTAAGAATCATCATCATCATCATCATTATCTACCCATATTCGGCTCACTGCTGAGCTCGAGTCTCCTCACAGAATGAGAGGGGTTAGGCCAATGGTCCGCCACGCTGGCCCAATGCGGATTGGCAGACTTCACACACGTAGAGAATTAAAAAAAATCTCTGGTTTCCTCACGATGTTTTTCATTCACCGTTTGAGACACGTGAAATTTAATTTCTTAAAATTCACACAACGTCTATCCCGTAAGTATACGGGAATAAAATATAGCTTATAGCCTTCCTCGATAAATGGGCTATCTACAGTGAAAGAATTTTTCAAATCGGACCAGTAGTTCCTGAGATTAGCGCGTTCAAACAAACGAACAAACTCTTCAGCTTTATAATATTATAGATACTATTATAGACACTAGCACGTCGAAAGTGACGCAGAAAAAAGTGACTAATTATGTATAATGTATCTGTATGGTTGTGTGTTCAAGAAGTGTAAAAACTTTATATAGTCTACGTAAATATACTAGCGGACCCGGTCAAGCTTTGCCGGCCTCCGTGGCGCAGTGGTATGTGCAGTGGATTTACAAGACGGAGGTCCTAGGTTCGACACACAACTCGTCATTGTAGACGATATTTAGGTATTATTTGTTTAAATAACGTAGTCGTGTATAAATTTCCTCTTTTGAGCGACTAATTTTTCATGCGCTGGTAACACATCTGACACTATATAATATCATTGGGTATACCTAATATAAGTCTTACCTTCTTTTAGATATCTACCTTCCTTTTGGAAGAGGATAATATTCCGTTAAACGTGCACAGATAGTCCGCCTTGTAAAATCCTCATTTCCCCCATAAACCTAATTTGCCTGATCCAATTTTCCGGCGACCCTACCGGTCCGATAATTTAAGATAGGCATATCAAGTGGAATTTGGCATGCGCCTATCTGCCGTGCCTCGGGGAACACGTTAATTCCCCGTACCCCAGGGAGCACGTTAATTCCCCGTGCCCCAGGGAGCACGTTAATCCGCCGCCGTTCCGCTCATTATCACTAACACCTGTATAATCGTTACTTACGACTGACTTTGTGCTGAGATTGCAATCATTTCTGTTTCTTTTTACCTGGAATATTAACGACCTCCGTGGCGCAGTGGTATTCGCGGTGAATTTACAAGACGGGTCCTGGGTTCGATTGAGGTTTTCTTAATTTGGTCCAGGTCTGGCTGGTGGGAGGCTTTGGCCGCGGCTAGTTACCACCCTACCGACAAAGACGGCCAAGCGATTTAGCGTTCCTTTAGGATGTCGTCTAGAAACCGAAAGGGGTGTGGATTTTATCCTCCTTCTTACAAGTTAGCCCGCTTCCATCTTAAATTGCATCATCACATACCATCAGGTGAGATTGTAGAAAAGGGCTAACTTGTAAAGAATTAAAAAAAAAACTACCTCCCTGCCAAATTAACAATAATGCTTGCTTAAAGAAAATATGACAGTGACTTAATCTATGTAGGATCAAGGGGCCCCTATAGTTGCTACGCCCCTCGTATTGTAGGTGCAACGATAAAATATCCTTGGTGTTGTTGTTGGGGCAAAACTCTGGATCTACTGAACCAATTTTGAAATTCCTTTTACATCTAGAAAGCCACGTTATTTATGAGTGTCATAGGGTATATTTTATTGCCATATTCTCACGGGAACGGGAACTACGCGTGTGAAAACCGTGGGGCGTCGGTTCACTAATACATTAATTCTGCGTATAGCATACTAGATAACGCCGCGCGGTTTCACCCACGAGGTTCCCGTTCCCGTAGGAGTACGGGGATAATAGCTTATAGCCTTCCTCGATAAATGGGCTATCTAACACTGAAAGAATTTTTCAAATCGAACTAATACTTCCTGAGATTAGCGCATTTAATCAAACAAACTCTTCAGCTTTATAATATTAGTATAGATTATTTTAATCATGAGGCTCCGAGAATTTAGACTTTGTGTTATCGAAAACAACTGGTAGTGGCCAAGGGATGTAAGCTCATAGTAGGTGTGGAATATATTGTGTTAGCAATGAAGAATAAATATTTGTTTAAGCTAAACCTTTTTTGATAAGCAAACTGTTTGCAAGAAAGAATGGGTTTGAAAAAGGAGGAAGGCAAAGTTCTGATATAATACAAGTCGAATATTTGTATTTGGAAAACTTAAATACGTATCTGTCTTTGATAATATAAGCCTTACTAGATCAACGATTGAAGGGTCGGATTGAATACTGAGTTGTCACGGGTTCGACCCTCGATTGAAGCAAAAAGATCACATTTAAAATAAATATGGAAAATATTTTTTGAAAAAAAGGTTATCAATTCGTCTTTTAGACGTCTATCAATCTTTTATTTATGATTGATTGACATTTTTAGGATTAAAAGGACCTTGACTTAAAGATGAACAACAAAGTGATTGTAATAGGGTACCATATTTTCCTTTATGTTACGGTTAACCCTAAAAATTTTAATAAATTTTCATCGTTTACAAACACAAAGTGATTTGAAAACCATTACTCTTTTAAACGATTTTACTTTTTAAATATTATTTTCTTTTTCATTTTTAATATTTTATAAGCTTTAGCAATGTAAGAACATACATTTGAAGCACAGAACTCTGTTACGTGAATTCGACTCGTGTTTAGCTGTTTTTTCACAATGTTGCCTTTCATATTCCATTTTATAGTAATCAAAAACCACGCAAACTTATCGACAACGTCAACACAGGCATCCCTAATTAATTGAAACCATCTAGACCTGTCGAATCAGCGTTTTTATCTTCCACCGTACCATATTGCCATTTAAATATCGACCTTAACATATAGACGGTTAAATATATTCTGCATTAATAGACACGGAGTTTAATTTGCAATTTTCCGGCTTACTATTACAGAGGGATTAAGTTCTTCGACGGATAGAATCTTTAATTTCCTTAGGGCTTAGGGTTGCCACGCTTTTTTCTAGTGTACCCTTAATAGCTTTACGGTTAAGGGGACGGACTCTAGTATGAGTGGACTTGGTTTCGATCACCGCCTGATTGATTAATGTCGTACCCATTTTTAGTTCTTTAAGTTATACTCTCAGTTAAATTGTTACATCGGTCGAGAATTACCAAATTTTGAACGTTGAAAACCCTTGACGAATAATGAATAGCTAGTGTCGGAGACGTTCATGAGACGGAGCAGATCATGAGGTCATGGGTTTTAGTCTTAGTTTTAGTCCCAAGACTAAAACCCTCATGACCTCATGATCTGCTAAATATTTAGACCCACGGGCAGCAAAAAAATATATACGAGTAAGATTATCCAAAGGAATCCTTCAGATAACTCGTGAGGATAAAGTATGGGATCCAATCAACACTAAAATGGATAGAACACTGAAAGGAACCTATTTCATTTTGTCTCCGTTTTTTACGACCTACCCACTTGTTTCGTATTATTATATTTTTTTTCTGAGCACAATTTTGTACGCTGATAAATTGACCTATTGGAACCAACTCTGACTTCCAGTTTTCCAATACCGATTTCGAAAAATACAGAGGAAGAATACTGGAATGATCTCCAATCTAAAGGTCAATGTAGGGGAGATTCCTCTCATATATATAACGCCGTGATAGCCTAGTGGATATGACCTCTGCCTCTGATTCCGGAGGAATGGATTCCGAAGGGTGTGGGTTCCAATCCGGTCCGGGGCACGCACCTCCAACTTTTCAGTTGTGTGCATTTTAAGAAATTAAATATCACGTGTATCAAACGGTGAAGGAAAACATCGTGAGGAAACCTGCATACCAGAGAATTTTCTTAGTTCTCTGCGTGTGTAAAGTCTGCCAATCCACATTGGGCCAGCGTGGTGGACTATTGGCCTAACCCCTCTCATTTTGAGAGGAGACTCGAGCTCAGAAGTGAGCCGAATGTGGGTTGATAATGATGACGATGAGGTATATAGTAGATTCTGATGCGAATAGTACGAATGTTTCCTCTAGGGCAGGTTTTAGGTACACACAGTTATTGTCTATTTCACTAATGCAGTTCCATTAATTTAAAAAGGTGACAAAATTCACTGGATATAAGTAGGTTTCGTGGTGGTTTTATCGCAGGCAAACCAAATATTATTCAATGGCTGACGCTCACAGCATGAGCGCGGTTAAGCAGTTTGTTCGAATATACCCTCAAAATCGGTGACGAAAGTACCCACATGATCGAAATTCAAAAATTTCGAAGGGGTTGAAAGTTTGTATGGAAAGTCTTTCATTTTTAGAGTTACAGTTTTAAAACTTTGTTCTTAAATCATGAAAAAAGTACGAAGTATAATGTGATTCAAGATTTTTTTAAACTCAACCTCTAACGTGGTGAATATGGGTTGAAAGTTTACATTGATATATATGTGTAAAATTACGAAGGACTGACCTTCACAGGGTCTAGTTATGGTTACCAAAGTATACATAGAAAGAGTTTTATTAGCGTGTGAAAAACCTTACTAACATTGTTTCTTCTACATATAATATTCCTCAAGGGACTTAATACAATTTTAAACAAAAACGCAACATAGTTCCAGTTTATTTCGCTGAGGAAATAATACTTGCAACTATGAGAACAAGCGAGTCTAGTTTACGATGTCGTAATATATTGCAGTGGCGAGTGTTGGGTTGTATTGCAATGAGCTTGTGGTACAAGTGTAAGCTTTGAGCGTGTTATGATCATGCTATTATAGCTTGGCAAGTTCGTTCATGACACTCCCGTGATATGCGGACGACGGGGGGAAAGGACTGCGCAAGTGTGAGATCGCATAGCTACCCTCCTCCCGGCCCGCGCGGACCATCGGGAGTGTTACGAACGAATTTGCCAAGCTATAGATGCCCCGCGGTTTCACCCGCATACATCCTATTCGTGTGGGAATACGGGGATAATATATAGCAGACTAGCGGAAGCCCGCGACTTCTTCCGCGTAGAATTCAGTTTCTCACAAAGTCGCGGGCTTCCGCTAGTAGTTATAGTATACTTTAAATAACGATATTCGAACAATACATATTTTAAAATAAATAAGTTAAGAAATGGCGTGCGTTTTCACTTTAATTTCTAATTTGGTTGTTGGTAAACAGTGCACATCGAATCGGTCTGCAGTATACTCGTAGTAGAGGAGTCGATCATCACGGCGCTTTCTGGTCGCCATTCAAGCATCTTGGGACCCCAATATCAAATAAAATAAATAAATAAAATAAAATAAATGCCTTTATTGCTGTTTTTATCTTTACATACAAGCACTTGTTAACAAAGTAAACAAAATGTAGGTTATGTAACAACTAGCTAAAATAATAATTTTCTATCTGATTGATCCCCCTTTCTAACATGATATCTAATGGCGATCGTTAAGTAGTCAAACATTATAAACACACAAATGCGTTGCGTGGTGGGTTTTAAATCGCTATCGCTTCTGCTATAGCAGAAGCGATAGCGATTTAGGAAGGCAGGTCTAGGCCGAAAAAATAGTCTGATGATGACAAATCGCTTCCTCTTGTGACTTAACTAATACAAACGTAAGTAACAACAATTTATAACAACGGTATAAGTGTACTAAGCACTAACTGTACTGGAACATATTTTTTCATTACTTAAGACATAACTTCATTAACAAACACGGGTCTTACTAACTAGCTAGAATGCATTAGTTTAAAAAATGTTTTTAAAAATCGTATTTTTTGCTAAGAAACATTTGTTTAATATTATCTGCTAGTGTTACAAAGAGGACAGATTTGATTGTTTGTTTGGAATGAATAGGCTTTGAAACTACTGAACCGATATGGAACATTCTTTCACCATTAGAATTTCATCATCGCTGATGAACAAAAGCTGTATTTTTATCCCCGTATTCCCAAGCTAGCAACAGATATTGCGGAGTTCTACTAATTCTGCTCACATGTTTTGTTTTACTCTTCATAATATTAGTAGGTATAGAAAAAAAAATGCCGTTTTAGTTTGTCTATGTATAAGAAGTTCTTAATCTATACGTCAGATGGAAATTCTGTTAAGTCAAGTTCAAGTGTCATCAAATCAATCAAGCATCGAAAGTTCTTGGATTTACTATTTGGTTCTTGGACGTATTACAAGAACTAAAGAATAATTATTTTATTAGAAGCAAGAAAGTAAGCTCCTAAAGTAGAGGGTGAATTTGCATTTGGTCTTGTACGTATGTTTTCTGTGATTTGGTTTCAAGTATGTTCTCTGACGCCGCGCGGTTTCACCCGGGTGCCCGTTCCCGTAAGAATACGGGGATAATATATAGCCTATAACCTTCTTCGATAAGTGGGCTATCTAACGCTGAAAGAATTTTTCAAATCGGACCAGTAGTTCTTGAGATTAGCGCGTTCAAACAAAGAAACAAACTCTTCTTCTACCTTTTGTTTCAGATGGTATGAATACTTATATAAAACAGCATACAAGGTCAAATAGTCCAATCATGACCGGCGTGAAAGATGTCTCGATGCATTCAAATACGTAGGCGCTTAGAAATGTACTCGAAATACATGCAATCGATGCAATTCCTCCTTCTCATCACGTATATCAGTCTGACGATTTCTATGATGTGGATTCAGTTAGTAGAAATTATAACCTAACTTTCGTTAGCGAAATCTTGATACACGAAGTTATAATTAATGTCAATCGTGATTACAGATACGCGGAAATATACAGAAAGGTGTACAAACTACCTAGCGGTGTAAAATCCATTCTTCTATGGACTCGATATGATTTTGCGCCATTCTACTTTTTCGGGAATGGCCAAAAAGCTTTCGTAGACAAGAACTGCTCGGTGATAAATTGCTACTTTACGACTGACAGGAATTATTTCAACGGCGATGTAACACAGCTTGATTATATATTCTTCAATGGACGAAATATTGGGGGGCTAACTAAATCAGATCTTCCAAAGAATCGTTCGCCACGGCAAAAGTACGTTTATTGCAATATGGAATCAGCTGATAACATACCTGTATGCGAAGATATGTATGATGATTTTTTCAACGTAACAGCTACTTATAGACTCGATTCAGATATACTCATGCCGTATATACAAATTGAAAACACCAAAGGCGTAGTTATTGGACCTAAGGTGGAGATGGGCTGGATTGTAGGCGGTAAAGTTGGCAAAGATTTAGCTATGAGACTGAAGAATAAAACGAAAGCAGTGGCGTGGTTTGTCTCGAATTGTAAAAGTAGAAACAAACGTCGTCAATATGTCAATAAATTGCAGAAAGCATTAGAAACATATAATTTAAATGTAGATGTGTATGGAAATTGCGGGTCACTCACGTGTCCCTTGAAAGATAAAAGATGCAGTACAATATTAGATAGAGATTATTTCTTTTATCTCTCCTTTGAGAATTCTTTCTCGGTAGATTATGTCACCGAGAAGCTTCTAACGGCGATGCAGCATGACGTTGTGCCTATCGTTTTTGGCGGAGCCGATTATTCTAGGTACGTATGTAAATATATTTGTTTTTCTTATATATATCTTATATATTGTTGTATTTCAGGTCTATGTTCTTTTGATGTTTTTTCACCACATTACTCGAGTTGATAGGGATCCAGGACTTCAATACTGATGATATATTGTAAGATTTATATGTTCAAAGTTCCTATTCCATTCAAATCGAAAGTAGGTAAGAATTTTTGTTTCATCATCATCATCATCATCGCTTTTTTACATTAAGTATTATAAACCATCAGACGACCGTTGCATGCATCATCATCATGCATCTCCAACTTTTCAGTTGTGTGCATTTTAAGAAATTAAATATCGCGTGTCTCAAACGGTGAAGGAAAACATCGTGAGGAAACCTGCATACCAGAGAATCTTAATTCTCTGCGTGTGTCAAGTCTGCCAATCCGCATTGGACCAGCGTGGTGGACTATTAGCCTAACCACTCTCATTATGAGAGGAGACTTGAGCTCTGCAGTGAGCTGAATTGGAGGAGGGCGCTGCAGTGCGCACGTAAACAGCGGCTCCGTGCAAAAAAATCTTTTAAATTTTCAAGAACGCATAATACCACTTGTCGATGTGATAAAAAGTTCCAGTGTAATGTGACCCACCAGTGAAAACGTTTACAAAACAGTTAATCAACGGGAAACATAATTTTTCGTGTTCTTGTGTGACATCAGTTAAAAGTGTATAATGTAAACAAACACCAGTTCTAACCAATTGAAATACCACAATTTAATGCACGAAGTGTAAATAATATTTATATGAATATCTAATTCACTAGAAAATTACATAAAAACTATGTTTACAAATGCTAAATGTTATAACAACAACGACAAAAGTGAATCATAATTCATAATCTGTTAATTAACAATTTCGAGGGTGTGCAGGGAAAAGAATTGTGCCAACAACCAGTATGATACACGATTTGGCGTAGTGGTGCGAACATTCAGAATACGTACGAGTACAAAATTACGATGACCAGGTTTGAATCTTGGCGAAGTGTAGTGAAACAAATTTTTTTTTTTTTTTTTTTCCAAAATTTTGAGACAATAGAGGAGAAGAGATATAAAGGGAAGAAGGAAAAAACAAATCAGTACATCATAAGCAATTAAGTACTTATTTCAAGGAAAATTTAATAGGACTCTTAATTTGGTTTAAATGTATGTGACCTTGGTAGCTTAATTGGAAGTGAAGCCGAGAAACGAATAAACGTGCACTGAAACAAGTTGCTGGTTCAAATCCTCCAATTTTTTTTTTTTTTTTTTTTTTTTTTTTTTTTTCTTTCTATTATTATTATCTTCTACTCGGTTTGTATACGATATGGAAAACGACAATATAACTTTACGAAAACCTATACGCAAACCTGTAAACATGACACTGATGGATGATACTTATTTGAGCCTTCCTGATACATCCCTGGACGAAACACTTACTTGCTTACATGAAAAAATAGAAGAATTGACAAAGGAGCTGCAAAGTGCGCATCAAGAAATCGGAAACTTAAAATACGAGAACAGACAACTGATGACTGAGGTAGAAAAATGCAATAAAATTATACAATTATATAAAAAATGTAATATTGAACAACAAAATGTACAGACAACCCCAAAAATAAAAAGAAATAAATATAAAAAATATTTAAGTGCTGACAACACACCAATGAATCTATCATTTTTAAGAACTGAGGAACTCAAATTGAATAGAAATAATGTGCTCATACCTGAAATAGTACTCAATCAAAAAACACAGGCAACTAATGAAACTCTTAATAATGCAGAAATACTAGAAGAGCTGGAACCTAATCCTAAACAAATATTTAAAAAAGCCGTGTTAACAACCAACAAACGTGTTGAACCAACGAGCCCTGCTATGACAAAAAGAATCGTAATACTTGCAGATCAACAAGGTAGAGGTGTACAAAAAATAATGCAAAATTTAGCTGGGACAGGATACGTAGTAACATGTTTCTCTAAATCTAACGCAAAAATGACAGATATTATTAGCTCAGAAGCATCATTGCTAAAAGAATTAAACAAAAATGACTTAATAATTATAATTGGAGGTACCAATGATACTGACCCCTATGAATTCCAACTAAGCCTAAATCAATTCTTTTACAATAACCCCCACACAAATATTCTTGTAAGTGAAATCCCCTACAATAGAGCATTAAATGAAAAAAAGTTAAATTATGATTTAAGGTTTATGAGTGGAAAGTTCCAAAATGTTACGTTTACTAACATGAATTATAATAAATATTATGGTAAACGAAAACGAAATATCTATAATCTATGCCAAAACTTGCTAAAAGATGTTTTACGGCTTGAATATCAGAATAAAATAAGTAATTATAGTAAACAAATAAAATTTTCAAATGGTAATCTCATACAAACCGAAAACAAGGAGACACAAACAGATTATATACAACATAATATATTATCAGCATCCACGTCTACATATAATAATGATACCTACAATGAAATAAAAATCAGTGAAAATGGTAATATTGATAATAATATAAATATTAGTGAGAAACGTAACAGCAGTGATAGTAGGAATAGTGGAGAGGATAATAATTTTTTTCGTCTCTCATGAGCTATGTATACTACATCAGAATATTAATGGACTGTTAAGCAAATCAGAATTATTAACGGTACACCTGCATGAATTGAATAAGCGAAACATTGTTATAGATGTGCTATGTATAACGGAACATAATTTAATTAAAGATGATTGTAAGCTTTTGAAAATTCCTAATTTTAACCTCGCCTCAGCATACTTTCGTAATAATAGAAGTGGTGGTTCAGTCATATTACTACGAAATTATCTTAAGTTTAAAGAATTGACTTACGTTAGCAGTTTGAGTATAGCGGGTATTATTGAATGTAGCGGTGTACATTTGATTGAGCAGAATACTGTAATAATTTGTATTTATAGACGACCTAAATATAATCAACTTACATTAGAGACATTTTTTAAAATATTTTACAATTTGCTTATAAAGTACACCTTTTGTAAAAGGAAAATTATAGTATGTGGCGATATTAATATCGATGTGTTAAAAAATAATAACAATACACATAAACTTAAAGAATTCTTGGATGGTTTCAATTTAAAATTAGCTCTAAAACAACCAACGCGATTGGTTAGTGGCACATGCTTAGATAATTTCATGAGTAACATACGTAATTCTAGTTGTAGTGTTGAAGAATTTGCATTATCTGATCATACTGCGCAAATATTTAAATTTGGTGTTAAAAAATTTGCTCGCTTGACCCATTGGTATGCTATGAGACGGGACCTTTGTGATGAAAATTTAACTAAGTTTAAAGAATGCATGACTAATCTCACATTTTCAGACATTTATGAAACTTCAGAACCGAACGAAGCATTTAATATTTTCTTTGAATTGTTTCACCTTTTTTATGTACTATGCTTTCCATATATTAAAATAAAAAGAGATTTAAATAAAAAACCAAAATGGATGTCAAAAGGCATAAGGAGGTGTTGCAAAAGAAAGCGTGAATTGTTATGGCAGTACAGGAAAAAACCGAATTATGATAATAAGCAAAAATATAAAATATATGGCAAAAGAGTCAAACATATAATTAAAATGACGCAAAAATCACAAAATAACTATAAAATAAAAAACTCACAGAATAAGTCGAAGGCTACGTGGGCCATTATTAATGATTATAAGGCTAAAGCTTATGACGATAAAGTAATTAAGATTAAAAAAGGTAATTTAATAATTAGTAATCCCAGAGAAATAGCACAAGAGTTTAATGAACATTTCCTTAAACATAAAAATATAAATTTAAATATGCCAAAAACATGTATTGTATGGAATAAATCGAACTCAATTTTTATGAAACCTACATCACCCATAGAAATATATAATATTATAAAACTATTAAAGAACACATACAGTTGCGGGTATGATGAAATTAGTACAAAAGTCATTAAAACGGTGTCAAATATAATATCGCCCGTTTTAAGCCATATTACAAATCTTTGTGCTGAATGTGGCGTTTTTCCAGAAAAGTTAAAAATCTCTGTTGTAAAACCAATCTTTAAAAAACAAAATAGAGAAGAAATGGACTGTTACCGTCCAATCTCACTTATACCTATATTCTCTAAAATAATTGAAAAATATATGTACAATAACTTAAACGAATATTTTGAAAAAAATGGCATTTTCACGGAACAGCAAATGGGTTTCAGGAAGAATAAATCAATAAATTTAGCTATATACAAATTTTTAAAGGAAGTCATGGACAACGTGGATAAAAGGAAAAACGTGTGTGCTCTTTTTATGGATCTCACCAAGGCGTTTGATTATGTGGACCACTCTATAATGATAGATAAACTAAGTAGATATGGTATTAGAGGGAATGCTTTAAAACTCGTAAATTCATATTTATCGGGTAGGAAACAGATGACTGAAATAACTAATATAACTGACCATATAGAAACAAAATATATATCAGACCAAAAAACTGTGTCATATGGAGTTCCACAAGGGAGTATACTCGGGCCACTGCTATTTATAACTTACATAAACGACTTACCATCTGTTGCTAACTATCAAACATTCTTATTCGCTGATGACAGTACAGTTGTTTTTGTAGGTGACTCTAAAGATTCATTTGAAAATGACATAAATAATACAATTATAAATATTATTCATTGGTTGACAGTAAATAATCTAATTATAAATCTTGACAAGACTAAAATAATGACATTTGGAAATAAATATAATAAATTGACATTGAATATAAATTACTTGGGGGAAAATATAGCAGAGACTACAAGCACAAAGTTTTTAGGTCTTTATATAGATGACTGCTTGAATTGGAGAACCCATATTGAAGACTTGTGTACAAAATTAAATAGATTTTCCTTTGCTCTGTATATGCTCTCAAAAGTAGTGAATCAGTCAGCTGTTTTAATTGCTTTTAATGCATATGTTACAGCAAATATACGCTACGGTATCATATTCTGGGGAAATTCATTTGACCGTGATAAAGTTTTCAAGGCACAAAAGAAGTGTATTAGATCCATTTGTCATTTAAGTCCTACAGTTTCATGTAAACCATATTTTGAAAAATTTAAAATTATGACTTGCCCATGCCTATATATTTATGAGGTACTAGTTTTTATGAAAACGAACAGTCAATTGTTTCAATATTCAGATAGTGAACGTAGGAAAAATAAAATCTGTTATACATGGCATAAAACATCATTATATAATAATAGCATATTTCACATGGCACCTAAATTGTACAATAAACTGCCTCCAGCGTTAGCCGACAGAAACTTGAGTGCTGCCGTATTTAAGAATAAAATCAAAGAATTATTGCTCAAGAAATGTTACTATTCTATAAAAGATTATTTAATTGACATTTTTTAATAACTTTGACATAATTCATTGACACTTTAGAGAATAAGACATTTGGAATTATATAAATACTGCGCATAAGATATTGTTAAAAACTAATTTAAATTTTATTATACTTATATTGTCTGTAGTGTTTTTATTTTGTGTGTAGTGTTTTAAGAAATTTGCATGCCAGTATATGGCGAATTGTATAATGCATCTACTTCAACATTTATTGTATACCAGCTAATGTACCTAACTATACAATTGCAAATAAATAAATTGAATTGAATTGAATTGAATGTGGGTTGATAACGATGGACTAAAACCATCGTGTCTATTAAACTTTGCAATAACAATCTATTTTAAATAACTTCGTGCATCTCGCAGGTTCCTTCCACCAGGATCGTACCTCAACGCCCGAGACACCACACCCATGGAGTTGGCAGCCACTATTGCAGACCTCATGAAGTCAACCACGAAGTACAGTAGATTCTTCAGCTGGAAGTCTCAATACTCCTACCGTGAAAGTGATCACGTGTGTACAGTCTGTGACTTTGGCGAACTTTGGCGAACGGTGTAAAGAGCAACAGAGACAATGGTTGTGGTGGTAGTTGATAGACAAAGTTGCAATAGCATTTAAAAATAAATAAAAAATAAAAATAACACTATTTCCTTACATTGACAATAACAAATTTGAATATTTTAACTATATACTACAAGAAATCTAGGATTTAAAAGATGAGAATGTCCTCTACATTTGTTATCAAATAAACCTTAATGTAAAATTCATAGTTTAGGAGAAAAATGCAATACAATTCTTTTTTGAAAAACGCAAAATGTGGTTTTCATATTAAAATTTCAGCTAGTAGGTACTCAAATTAGGGTAGAAATACGCGAGTTTTCGCATAATTTCAGTAAAAGTTTCACTTCACACCGGAAAACTAAATGTACGTAATGCACTTTTAGCCGAGATACGAAAAACTAGTGGAAAATATGAAAACTATTTCAGTTTAAATAATGTTTATTTTTTATCTGGTAGTTTATCTGGTCTAGTGCTTCGTTGATCTAGCGCTTAGCATAATATTTTTTTAAACATACGGGAACTTTTTCATGTATTAAATACACTCTCGATCAAGTTATCAATATTCTTTTTCATTCAGTGTGCTTTCATTTGAGACCCCATTCGAGTTTAATTGCAGACATTTGGTTGATCTTCCCCACTTTCACCCCCACAACTTTTAAACGGCTCAACCGATTTTCATCAAACATGTCTAAGAACACTCGCCCGTAAGTCACCTTTAATACAAAAAAAACTAAATTGAAATCGCGTCTTCCGTTCGGGAGCTATGGTGTCACAGACAGACTGACAGACATACAGACAGACACACACGTCAAACTTATAAATACCCTCTTTTTGCTTTTTTTTTCTGTCTGAGTAGGTGCCGATAGCATAGATAGATAGGAATCACTACGGCGTCACCGGGGGGAATCTCTTTTTGCGTCCCGGGTTAAAAAGAGGACGTCATCGTGGCCAGAAGGCTAACCTATATTTAGGTCAGAGAATCAGTATTGCCATACAACGTGGCAATACTGCCAGCCTTCTGGGCAAACCAATGAACATCGATTCGCATGTTTAGCCTTTTAGTTATCCACTGGGCTATCACGTCTCTAAACGTCGTTCTAAGTTTAAACCCTGACTTTTAAATTCAGTATTACTCCTATGTACTTAGGTAAGTACAGTTTTACGAAGTTGTTGGTGTTACATCCCCGTGCCTCATTATTATTAATAACATCTGATAGCGATCGTTAAACAGTCATTATCACCCTCCAACCCACATTAAAGCAGCGTTGTGGGTCTAAGTCCCCATATATACTAATCTATAATAATATATAAAGCTGAAGAGTTTGTTTGTTTCTTTGATTGAACTCTCAGGAACTATCGGTCCCATTTGAAAAATTCTTTCAGTGTTAGATAGCCTATTTATCGAGGAAGGCTATAGGCTATATATTATCCCCGTTTTCCTACGGGAACGGGAACCATGCGGGTAAAACCGCGCGGCGTCAGCTAGTATTTCTATAACGAGTGATGGATCGATAATTCTAACAAGGATATCGTTTAAAAAACTCTCGTAACCCGAACAACTCATTTGGCTCGTGTCAATCAATGAAGTGTGAGTAATATCTTGTGCTTCACTGGCTCGCAACTGATGGAGCTACCCGCCTGTAATTGTTTATGAATAGCTCTACAATAAAAAACAAAACAACTGCCAAGCGCGAGACTGACTTGTGCTCTGTAGGTTCAAAATCAAAATCAAAATTCATTTATTTCAAGTAGGCTCAATTTACAAGCACTTTTGACACGTCAGTTGACTATTTGTAAAGATTACCTACCACCGGTTCGGAAGGCAGGTTCTGCTGAGAAGATACCGGCAAGAAACTCAACAGTTGCTCTTCCGTATCCACCGTAGTATTTAACGAGAAAAGTGGTATTGTTTGATGTATCTCGTTGGTTCAGTGGTGAGCTGTGTCTTCAGAATTTGAGTCTTGGCTCAAGCAGTATAATGTTATGCTTAAGTTTCTTCTAAAAAAATCTGTATAAATTTCCAGCCCAAAGTTGGTCTGTCTCGTCTGTCAGATCATGTTAACTGTTAATGACTACGGCTTAACTGTCAATGATATTAACAGTTAAGTCTGATAGTGGTTGTTACAAGATTAAAAAGTATAACCCTAAGTCCACCAACTCGCATTAGAGCAGCATGGTGAGTCTAAGCTTTTTATCCCCTTCTCCTGTAAGGAGGGAAGTCAAAATAGGCTATGAATGAAGAATCGATCGAGCCATTGTCAAGTTATTATCGAGAGGCGTTTGGAACCCTCGTAACTTTCATTTTAAAGTAATTACCTATCACCTAACTCATAACATAACTTGACGTTTCAAAAGTGCTTGTAAACTAACCCTAATTATTGTAATAAATAAATTTTGACTTTACTACAAAGAACATAATATAACCTTTATTTATATTGTGTATTGGAAAAATCAATACAAACCAAAAAACTGCAAAGGAACCCTAAAAATAATTGCTTGAGCAGACTCCACTCAGACATTCAAATAGTACTTTTTGAATTCATTTTATTTTCAAATTAAAAAGCGATAGGATGTAAATACAGAATTTCCATAATATCTTTGACTTTTGACTCCCTACACTCCATCTTTCATAAGTTACAATAATTGGAGAACAACTGCTTGTATTTTTGTTTATTTTAAGACTAGCAATGCCCTGCGGTTTCACGCATATCCCGTTACCGTACTATTAAACAATGCATATGAGCTTTTAAAAGTTTTTATTTTACTTGCAATGTATGTCTGTATGTTTTTATTAACTGAAATTTGAAGTAGATATCTTCAACCGATTGAGCTGAAATTCTGTATACCTACACGTTAAGTTTGGATGACTGTGCACGATATGATATATGACGTCATTTTAAATCACAGACATACAGTTTTGCTCATCAGAGCGTATGTTAAGCCCCATAACAAACATTCAATCCAATCTTTAACATTTTTAATAAGTATTCGTAACAGATGATCATAAAAATATTCACAAAGTATAAAATTACTTACATTAACGTACTAAGCATTTATAAGCCAATAAGACGGAGCGTTAAACTTTAATGACAGTCGCTTTACGATTTTAATCTGAGCACAAAATTTATTTGAACTTACCTTGCTTCAAAATAATTTTATTAAGTGTCTTATACGGCCTCGTAAACTTTTCCGTACAAAATGAGTGAATAATCGTACGGAAGGCGACGTTGTATCAATAGACGATTTTGAACCTTAAACATTTTGTTTTAGGGATGAGTAAATTAATATTGCACACTGTACAATTCCTTAATATAAAATGTAAATCAAAGTTACGAACAAATTTCTGTGCATATATATTATACGTACGGTATTAAAATCTCTTTATCTATGGGTGCCTTTACTAATGGATTATGAGCCTGCATTATTCACAAATGTCTTTTTCACTACTCTTGCTCAAAAACACTGTCATATTACCACTCCACAGCGGGGCTAAACAAGCATTTCAGCCTCTAGGGGCTAAAGTAATTTTGTTTTTTTAATTCTTGTCTGTTACGAGTACTAGCCAAGTACTAGCCTACTATAAAACGGAGGAGGTTTTATTCGAAAATAGAATCATTATAGGTAAGGCCCTGATTGTTTTGAAAAATAAATAAAAAACTTTAAATTGGTATGAAATGCAGCGTTCTTGTCTGTGGAATGCGTTTATCTTTTTATTTAATTTTTATTGAGTTGCGAATAGAGCGAGATTTGAAGACATGGGACATCCTTTACGGTGTAATACCTTTGCCTTTTTCTCATGTGAAAAAAATAAAATTAAAAAGCGAGAATTTAAAAAACTATTGGCGTGAATACACACTTGATTTTTTTCAGAAATTTATTGTATGTTTGTGACCGTAACTTACATATTTTTCAACAATAATTCTTATTGTTGTCTTTATCTAGTGAGAATGGTGATCCTAATTTGGAGATTGATGAAATTTTCAATCTGTTACCATCAAAGTCGAGACGCATTTACTTAAATACCTACCTACCTAAGTGAAGTGGAGAAATCAACAACGAATGGATTCTATTACGAAAGGAGTTTACTAAACTCTTATCTCCCATTTTTAGTTCACATACTCATTATTCATCTTCACAGTAGTCGGAAATTATGTTACCGGGTAAAAGGATCTCCCTTAATATCCAAAATTGTAGACTTTGTACATTTAATTTTCAATTAAAATAAATCATTGAATATTGTACTAAACTATTTTATTTTCTCGCAATCGTTGTGAAAAGCAGAGTGTAACACGTGGGGCTAAACCCATTATAAACTCGGTTTCTATTTAGGCGGCCCTCGCCTTACGTCTCGGGCCCTAAAAATACCTCGTATATAATGGATCTTTTTAGCCTCTTGTATAACAATCTACTATTTTTTTAGGAATATTTGCCATAGGCAGGTATATTTTAAATGTGACTTATATCCCGTTCCCCTCCAATTAGTCGAAAAATACTATTAGTTGTGGGTACGAAAATATTCCAACGGGCGCTGGATAAGAATATATCGCTTCATAAGTTCATTGCGATCTCTTCCAGGCAACCTTAAGTTTAGGAAAATATTAGAGTGAAATATTGCTGGTGGCGTAAAGAAAATATAAATAATATAACAACCCAAAATATGGTTTACTCTTGAGCACGAGTCTCCTATGAGGATGAGAGGGGCTACGCTAATAGTCGATCACGCTGGCCAAATTCGGATTGGCAGACTTCACATACGAAGAGAATGGAGAAAATTCCCAGGCATGAAGGTTTCCTCGCGATGTTTTTCCTGAGTGAATAGGCATCTTCTATAGGTAAGTGCTCTCCATTATACTGCATTAATGCTTTCCCCCAGGCTTAATTGTAGTGCAAGCGCAAACCTTATATTGTATAAAACGTCACCTTTAAATATTTATGGAGACCATGCTCGGCCATAAAATACCTGAAACCTGAAACTTTCGACTGTGTCCCTGTAATTTCACAAGGACATACCATACACTTCAAACTGACACATCAAAACGCCAGGCAGAAAAAATAAGCGCAATAATATGCCTTCCCGAAGGAACTATCTGACAAATAGCCCTACTCTTAAATTCTATCCAAGACTCCTATATGTGGAATTCCTATCGCGAACAACTTGAATTAATCGAAAATCCGACACGGAACGGACCGTATCGATTAAGAAAAACGTGATATATCGCCACGTTATCCGGCGTCGATAGGAGCCGATTATTTTCCCCGAGATCCTAATTAAAGAAATCTATTTGGAAGGATTTACGATCGAGATTGAAGCAATTTGGCTGGTAATTGGACGATTTTTCAATGTTTTCTCACAAGATTTCTTTTTGGTGATTTTTATTTTATTCGGGCGATAAGTTATGCCGCTTGATTTCAATCTCATACGATTGTAATATGCGACATCTATTCTTTGTTAGCACAAAAAACGCTTGTTCTTTTGACCCAGGTTATATACCCAGCGCAGAACAGCGATGATGTCGCAGTCCGCGTGGGGCACCTGACCTGACACCCGAGACGACCCATAGGCCAGAAGGCCTCACCCTCAAAAGGCGCTGGAAGAAAATGACCGGCGGAACAAGATACCCGTGCCTTACCCGGGCATAAGGCTAAGCCTCGAGGTCGGTACCCTCGCCAAAATTTATCATTTGGGAGGAGATGACCTGCCTGCCTACCTGGTTATGCTATGCTTAATAACAGGGTTTCACCTACCGTATGCGAAACAATCAATCATTAGGCACTATGCTTCCAGGTAACCCTTTGGCGGAGATCGTCAAAGTTTACATTTAAAGACGTCTGCGAATCGAAAGTGCAGATACTAGGCATGAAAATACCGCTGCATGCGAAAAATCTTGACTTGTTGAGTGTGGTTTAAAAATTGTTCCTCAATTAATTACTAAACCTGAACCGTCGCTAATCATGGGAAGACAATCTAGAAGTCCTTAATTAGAATAAAGGTAAAGGAATCGTGCGTGTTTGACAGCGATCTTGTATTAACTTGGCTTATATTATAATATTGTTATCGCAACAGTAGGTACCTAGCCCATACGTTGTCCTTTCTGAAACCTTTGACCTCAGTTTTACTTGGTTCTACTGGTTTTACGTTGTCATAAAAGCGAAAGTACATTGGGACATTGGGTTCGTTAACAAAAGACGCGTTTACGGCGCGCAAAGTGGAAAGCCGTGTTCAATTGAGCACCGAGGAGGTTTTACAGCCGTTTAGGGGTGCTGATGACATTTTTCTTGCAAAGTCGGTAGGTAGATAGAATATACAGTAGGTATGTATAGTAGATAGTAGCGAACGCTCGCAACTTACTCGCTTTCTTTTTAAAGAAATTGCAAAGCGATTAATCGACGCCTCCCATGACCAGTAGGCTGGTCTATATTTAGGTCAGAGAATTAGTATTGCAATACAACGTGTCGATACTGCAAGCGTTGTGGGCACTTTACCAATGAACATCGATTCGTATGAATTCTACGACGCTTATGTCTTTAGTTATAAATTTCATTTTCTGTTTATTATTTTTATTACAAGTTTAGTTATTTTATAATTATATATTTAGAATTATTAGCCGCAGCGTAAAGGAGGAACAAACATACACACATACTTTCGCCTTTATAATATTAGTGTGATAAATAGGATAGAAAGAATTATTTGAATTACCTACTGTTAGCGTCGCAAATTATTATTATATTTATAAAGAAAATCCCGACCTTATTGTATGTATTTAATAAAATAAACGGGCCGAGCAAACAACGGAACGTATAACGTTCAAGGGCAACTGTCAGTTTTGACAGATTTTTGAATACACCCAGTTCGTTAAGAATTACCCAACTGTCAACATCCCTTGCAACGATATACGTCCCGAAGAGCTTATTTTCGCCGAATTTATCTGTGTTTTGTTTCGTCCGTTACACCTACTTTATATGAAAACATAAAAAGTTTTTATTTTTTAGTTAAAAAAATATTCGTTACGCAGTTCGGCTCCTATAAGTGGACTCGTCAACACCTTGAAGTTATGGGAAATGCTCCCGAGCACCCTGTGTAATTATTAGAAAATTTCATAACATGTTTAATAAAATTACTCGAAAGTGATGGAATTTCTCATTTTCAAGTGAAATATTTTATTACTTACAAACTTGTCTAATTAACGTTCCGGGATCCCTTTATATTATTTTGAACCTTGTTACTATGTTGAACAAGAATTAAATTTTGCACTCATACTTCGGTGGTTCATTAAAAACTTCACACTCACACATGGATACTCGGCGATATGTATATAATATAATATTGTAACACATTCATTATTTTTAAATATTATAACATGATGGTACTTCAGTAACAGCGAGATAACGTGTTAAAAAAAAGTGGGTTAAAAAAATTAAACTTTTTTATAATAAATACCTACTGTTAATATATAATATATATTGATAAGTATAGTGTTTTTTTTTTTAAATCTATTTGGAATACAAATTAACCGAGAAAGCTGAATTTTGGATATGACGTGGGGAGAGCATAAAGAAGCTTAACTTCAAACTCCCGACCACGATTCCCTATGTACATTTTCCGCCGGCTAAAAAAGATTTAAATCCAGTTTTTTTTACAATAACTCTGTTCTCCGTTGAGATACGAAAATTTTGATATGATACTATTTTGTTCCTCTTTGTACGCTCTACAATTAAGGTCTCTTACATTTTTTACCTATCGTTCATAGTTATTGAGATATCGTTCATAAAAGTCATGGTACTAGAATCGTTATTAAATAGCAGATGAGAGTATATATTTCTATTAACGGACCCTAGACCATTAGCAACAATTTATTAATTTAATTTATTTATTTAATTTAAGATCAGTTTGGGAATGACGGAAGATTAAAATACATATATTTTCAAGAAAGCTTTTCAGCATTGCAAAGGAAGTCAAAGACCGATAGGTATGGATCATAAGTAAAACAGTTCGATCTATGTGGATGATTCGGAATTATCTTTTCTATTTATTCAACGTCAAAGTCAAAATGCATTTATTTCAATTAGATCTATCGTCAATAGATCGGTTGTCATGAGTCGAGATAGTACGAAATGTTCCGTGAGTTAAGTGGGAAGTAGTGGTAAACCGCTCGGGCGGCCTAGCTCATTCTTGTCGTGACATTCGATCCGTCCACACCTTTGGATGGATAATCCTTCATACTTAGATTATTTTGGTATAGTCGGGGAGAAAAACTTAAGTGGAGAAGGGGAAACATGGGTTTCTTGTGGACTACGAAACCCTAAAAACGTACTCGGCGCACGAAAATGAATGAAAATGCATATAAATTCCGTTGTCAATTAATTAGATAAAGTTGTCAGTAGGCCAGTAGGTAATATTCAGTCTATTAGAACTAGAAAGCTGAGAGGCATGAGCAATATTTATGTCGTAAAGTGTGGTAAAAAGGAAATTAAAAAAACAAGTTGGGGTTCCTTCCCTACATCCTACAAAGTGAGGATGATTTTTTTATCGTCTATCCCATGGTGTGGGGTATCGTTATCTGTAGGTACTTTTGTGCACTAAATAAGGGTTAAAAGTGCCCATTTAATCTACGGAACCCTACACGGCGCGTCGCCGAAAGCGCACTTGGCCGGTTTTATTTTACTACGATTAAGTACTTGCCTATATACCTAATGCTTTAAGAATAGCTTACCCATTCTATCTTCGTACAATATATGATAGGCGCAGATTATACAATAATATGCAAATAGAGCGTACGGACCACGACGGTGTCGTAGCCGCTCCAAATACAAAATTAGAAACTAACCGAATACATTCTCGAGTCAATACAACACGAAGCGTCGCATCAGTAACTTTCAATATTATTCAAGAAAAATGGCGTCTTATGTTTTTAAATACCTATTCTGAAATCTGTTCACGAAACTAAAGAAATAAGATGGAGTATTTTTATTGTTAATTAATTTACGTAATTGTGGTTAGTATTAAATTTATAAAAACCGAAATAATAAAAAAGTTAGTTTATGTGGATGTCAAGGAGACGCGTGACGTTGGGGTTTTATAGGTTTCACCGGCTTAACCACGCTGCTTGTAAAGACTCATTCTGTATTATCTTTATTCTATGGTTATAGGTACCTAATGCGAATGCTAAAAGTCTATTGAAGAGATTTACAGGCAGGCGAGATCACGGTTGTGTTGTCTACTAATAGATTATATAATTAGACGCAAGGGGTTTCAACAGCAATTTTCACGGTTGGCTGATTTTCAGTAAAGGTATAGAACGCTTCGCTTAGGCCATAATCGCTTATACGCTTAATTATGTACGGGCCCTTATTTGTTTACAGCCTAACCTTTTTCGTAAGGTATACCTACAATATTTAAAGCCTTGAGGGGCACTTAAATATAAAAAACCACAATTTCAACGACTCACCATCTTTCACCATCATCATTTTCATCGCCAATCTCTAAAACTGATACATTAGATTTATGACAGCTGAAGTAAGAAAAGAACAATTTTCTTTTGAATTGTTTTATGTCTAATCAATTTTATAACACATTTGCTCGTAATGTATCGCTTATTTCTCCAATTTTAATATCGTAATGTATCTCATTACGCGCATGTGCCGTAATGTAAAGTAAAATATCACATGTGCTGTAATGTAATATAAAACCTTTATCTAAAACGGTACTTTTTATACCTTAGCAAAAAGTTTTACAGACGAATATCTTAGCATTCCATGGATTTACTGTTCAGGTACCGGTCCATCGCGTGGTAGAGATAAAAACTCCGAGCAGAGTCCTGAACTTGTGACTACAGGATGTAGGGTTAAGGAGTTAGAGGTGTTTTTTAATTGTTAAAAGCGATAATAAACTATACTTAATTACAGAACTGCGTTAATTTTGTTCTTGTTCTGTTTTTTTTTTTTATTATTCTTTACAAGTTAGCCCTTGACTACAATCTCTCCTGATGGTAAGTGATGATGCAGTCTAAGATGGAAGCGGGCTAACATGTTAGGAGGAGGATGAAAATCCACACCCCTTTCGGTTTCTACACGACATCGTACCGGAACGCTAAATCGCTTAGCGGTACGTCTTTGTCGGTAGGGTGGTAACTAGCCACGGCCGAAACCTCCCACCAACCAGACCTGGACCGATTAAGAAAATCTTAATCTCCCCAGCCGGGTATCGAACCCAGGACTTCCGTTTTGTAAAACCACCGCGCATACCACTGCGCCACAGAGGCCGTCAAAATGAACTACTTTAGGAAACAGTTTAAAAAAAAACAATATTTTTGTATTAACAATATTTATTATTAATAAGTATTTCATACCTAAATAAAACAAGTATTTTAACGGACTACAAAAACTAATATAATATATAACATAGACTTGTAAAAAAGGCAGACGATAACAACTGAAGCACTTTAATTGTGCCAATTATTTATATGTGTGTGAAGTGTATTGCCAAATATAGGAAATTAATATCGGTCGATCTGTCTTCATATGTGCATCTGTGTGCATGTCAGCGTGTAGGTACGTATATGCGATCTAGCAGAATTGGGGTGCTTCACTTTTCAATTCACGAGACGGTGTCTGAACTATTTATTACGTCTATGATTCTATTTATTATGTTGGTATTAGCAGCGCAATCTGGCACAACCGTTGGCTAACTTATAACTATCAATTATTTGATGATTGATTTAATTTGTCCTCCCCGGTGCGCCGAAAAGCTGGCCTATAATAATCATCTGTTGGACAGCCGTTGGACAACCGTTGGACAGCCGTTGGACAGTCGTTGGACAGTCGTTGGTCAACTCTTAAACGCACTGCGGCAAATGGATCGAGCTATGGTTGGAGTATATCTCCGTGATCAAATCAGAAATGTAAAGAATAACGGAAGAATCAGTCAATAACTTAAGAAGCTGAAGTGGCAATGGGCAGTACATATAGCTCGAAGATACGATACGCGTTAGGGTCCCAAGAACTGTAATGGCGACCGTCGACCTAGCACCATCGATGGTGCAAGGTCGCCATCACCGAAGACATCAAACGGTTTGCAGGGAGCCGCTGGATGCCTGAGGCTCATAATGGCGATTTTTTTTAAACATGTTTTACTTCAGTTGTGTGGTCTGCACACTCTTAATTTTTCTTTATGGTAAGTTTTTTTTATTCTCTACAAGTCAGCCCTTGACTACTCACCTGATGGTAAGTGATGATGCAATCTAAGATGGAAACGGGCTAACTTGTTAGGAGTACGCTTTATAAAAATAAAATCTAGCTAAATCCATTTATTGCGAGCATACTAATTTTTTTTTTCGTTTTTTTTTATGTTTACCTCATCATTTCGTCATTCCTTAACCAATTTTGAAAATTATTTTTTTTTATCCAGATTGGTTCCAGAAATTGATACAATGGCTTGGCACCGCTGTCAAAGTGACCAGAAGGTACGATGTTATTTTTCGCTTAAAACCTTGTTTTGTTAATAAACCTTGTCTTAAATGTAGTAATTTATTCGATAATTGATTTAATTTAGAATCCATCGCAGCCAATCAATCCTGTTTGTCCTCCCCCGGCGCGCCCACGAGGAACCAACGCGTGCGCGCGCGCACGGCGGCGTGGCGCGCCAGCCGCTTGCGGTCGTCCAACGCCGGCGCCAGCGCCAGCAGCGTGCACTGCTTGTGCGGCAGCAGCGCGCGCGTTGGACAACCGTTGGCCAACTCGTAGATGCACTGCAGACTCTTTATTCGGACATCCTGTAAGATAAATTATAACTTCTAATATTGACGGCCTCCGTGACGCAGTGGTATGCGCGGTGGATTTACAAGACGGAGGTCCTGGGTTCGATCCCCGGCTGGATCGATTGAGGTTTTCTTAATTGGTACATGTCTGGCTGGTGGGAGTCTTCCGCCGTAGCTAGTTACCACCCTACCGGCAAAGATGTACCGCCAAGCAATTTAGCGTTCCGGTACGATGCCGTGTAGAAACCGAAAGGTGTGTGGATTTTCACCCTCCTAAAGCTTCCACATTGATGAGCTTGACGGGAAAATCGTAGGAATCACATCCAGCACTCGTTTTATTTTCATTGATTTGCTGCATTTTAGAGTTTTATTGCATAAACTACTAGCAGACGCAGCGCGGTCCGCGTGGTTCCCGTTCCCGTAGGAATATGGGAATAATATAATGAGAATTTTTCAAATCGAACCAGTAGTTTTCCAAATCAAACTCTTCAGCTTTTTAATATAAGTAAAGTTATGAACCCTACCTCAATACTAGCGGACGCCCGCAACTTCGTCCGCGTGAAAGTCGATGTAAACTTTCAACAACCCCTATCCTACCCCTACCCTACTCCTACCCTACCCTACCCCATTAAGGCTGCACCTCTATTTACCCGCCTTTTTATCCCCCCGAGTCGCGTCGAGCGCGGCGACCGTTACACAAAAATAATCCGTATAGCATGATTCAGTATTCACGCGCGATGGCTTAGCGTATTTCATGTATAACTTTGGTGTTTCTTTACCGATCAATATGATTCTTTTTTTATTGAATAGGTAATAATATTAACTCTTTAATTATGGATGAGTGATGAGTGTTATAAACGTAAGAGTAGACAAATATAATCAGAAAACTTCGAACTGCTAAGAGTTATAGTTATTGTGAGTCAACCATGAAAGATAGACATATATATGCTGTTATGTTTTTTTATATAATTTTTTAGAAGAATTTATTTGTTTGATTGAACGCGCTAATCTCAGGAACTACTGGTCCAATTTGATAAATTCTTTCAGTGTTAGATAGCCCATTTATCAAGGAAGGCTATAGGTTATAAATTATCCTCGTATTCCCAGTATATAAGCTGTTGTGTTTTTTTATATAATTTTAAGGAAAACATTTCCGTCATACATGATTTCTTTGTAGCTTTAACCATTAAGGCTGCACACGCTACGAAAACTTCAAGCAAAGAGGCGTAATCTACTCTAATCTATACTAATATTATAAAGCTGAAGAGTTTGTTTGTTTGATTGAACGCGCTAATCTCAGGAACTACTGGTCCGATTTAAAAAATCTTTCAGTGTTAGATAGCCCATTTATCGAGGAAGGCTATAGGTTATAAATTATCCTCGTATTCCCACGGGAACGGGAACCACGCGGGTGAAACCGCGAGGTGTCAGCTAATAATAAATAAATACTCTAAATTCTAATCATTAATCAGTGTCATCTATGAACTGTTTCCATGCGTTTTCACGCTGAAACAGTTTTCAAAAATACTTCAAAACTACTGAACGGATTTGGTTGATAAGAGTTGGGTTTCGTCTTATGATTTGTATAACGACAAACGATAGCGCGGTTGAGTAATGTGAAGCGCCATCTAGTTAAAAAAATATTTTACACTTCGTCCGCGGGAAAGTCGATGTAAACTTTCAACTACCCCTACCCTACCCTACCCTACCCTACCCTACCCTACCCTACCCCTACCCTACCCATTAAGGCTGCACACGCGACGAAAGCTAAAAAATGGAGTAACTTCTCCCGTTTTCCCAACATTTTCCTTTACTGCTCTGCTCCTATTGATCGTAGCGTAATGAAAAGTATACTATAACCTGCCCAGGAGTATGTAGAATAATTATACCAAGTTTCGTTAAAATCCGTTGAGTAGTTTTTGTTACTATAACGAACATACAGACAGACAGACAGACAAAAATTTTACTGATTGCATTTTTGTCATCAGTATCTATCACTAATCACCCTCTGATAGTTATTTTGGAAATACATTTCATGTACAGAATTGACCTCTCTACAGATTTATTATAAGTATAGATTGGATTATATTTAAAGGGCTTTATGTATAATTTTCTTTACCAATAAACCTAAAACTGTCAAAGTAAAATTGGCCAGGTTTTAAGTGAAATTTTCTACATAATTCTGCATCCTTAAAATATAAGAGGTCAAAGCCCACATGTTGAGAAACTCTGCTGAGGTCATTGAGCATGGTACTAAGGTCATCCAGAGTCTCTGCCATAATGAACTGTACATAAAAAATTGGTTGCCTGTAAAGTCGGTATACGGGCAAAAGTTTTACGTGACAACGACTTTGAGTGGTAAAATAATTTTAATGTGAATATTCATTCGTATAGTAGGAAGAAGGATGAAATAATAGTAACAATTTAAAACATTTATTTATACAAAGAATTATATTTAAAACATTAATTTATGCAAAGAATCTCGCACTGAATTTCATATTAACAAAATTTTATTCACTCGCTCTCATTGTGAGCGCATAACGTGAGCGGAGCGTAACGCAGTTTCTTGAAGTGTCACCCGGCAAACCAATTTATAAGACGTTGTCACGTCAAAACATAAGAACAGTATAGTAGTCTATAATATCAACTGCATACGTACCATAGATTTAGTGTATGTGGTCAAATTGATCATCCGTGGCAATATAGTCTGTAAGCTGTCGGTCACAATGGCGTTTTTCCCTTGCACGAAGTGTATAAGAAGATCTATCATCACAGTAAGCAGATCTTTGTTGTCGTATTCCAAGGCGTCTATAGCTAAAGGCACGATCTGAAATATATGGAAATACCTAAAGAATTGAACTCTTAAAACCCCTTCACAGCGTTATTAAACACCCCATATGAATACGGGGATAATATATAGCCTATAGCCTTCCTCGATAAATGGGCTATCTAACACTGAAAGAATTTTTCAAATCGGACCAGTAAATCCTGAGATTAGTGCGTTCAAGCAAACGAATAAAAAAACACTTCAGCTTTATAATATTAGTATAGATTTTTGCTGGTTTCGGCCGTGGCTAGTTACCACCCTACAGACAAAGCCGTACGGCCAAGCGATTTAGCGTTCCGATACGATACCGTACGTACCATAGGTAAGATTGTAGTCAAGGGCTAGCTTGTAATAAATAAAAAAATAAGAAATCTCAATTAGCCCAGCCGGGGATCGAACCCAGGACCTTCGTCAAAACTTACAAGAAAGAAAACCTCAGTAATTCACTACTTTTGACGAACGATATAATATACGAAATTGAGATTCAATGTAACAAATATAATCCGGTGCTTACTGGTGAATAACATACAGTAGGCAGATGACATTATGTCAATTGATTTTATGTTTTATTTAAATAGGTTGATAGTAATTACTAAAATAGTGAATCGGCCATTGTATCAACTGAGTAACTATACTGCACAAAGTTAATTTTCAATTAGTAATACACTTACTATCAAATGAGATCACAGGCAAATGCTTGAAGTAAAACAACTTACCTTACTAATTTCATTATTAAGTACAGTCTTTGGGGTTTTCTCTAAAACATATGCCCAACTTAGATAATATGCCTCTTTATCTGGTCCCGGAGGACCAATTTTCTCCGACATATTGGTGAATGCTTGGAACATTCTCTGCTTGTACAGTAAACTGGACCGACAGTGCTGTCTAGAGCTCAAACAGTTCGACGTGTCAGTCATTATTGTACGGATGGATTCAGAGGCTGCCTTACTGCATTCTGGATTTGATATAGCTATTACGATCTGGAAAATAAATTCACACTATTATACAGGGTGCTCGGGAGTATTTTTCATAACTTCAAGGTGTTGACAACTCCACATATAGGAGCCGAAGTATTTTTTTATCTGTATACTTCTCATCAAAAAAGTTGAAACCGTCCGCATGTACTGTTAAGGTGGACTGTTTTTTGTTGAAAAGTGTATTATATAATTTTATATAGATAGTTTTTATTGTAGGAAGTAATGGGAATATTAAGATATTTTTTTTTTTAACTTGGATGTAACACTGCTAAATTGGATTTGAGAATCCCGAGAATTTAAGTACGAAACCCAATATCTCATTACTCTATAAAAAATTCATGATAATACACTATTCACCTGTAATACTGAATGATGCTCTATTATAATACTATATCAGGTCCTAACCCGTCACCTAAATTTTTATAAAAAAAAAATCTTCAAAATTACCTTGTTAAGCCAAAACTGGAAGAGATCACTTCCTCGTAATACTAACGCTTTAGTGATCCAGCCATACAAGTTTATCAGCCTTGGACAAAAGTCCTCATCCTCTCTGCCACAGCTGCTGAGGTAATTCTTCAAAATTTCATACAATAATTCAAATTTCTGTCCACTGTCCACCTTATTCAGAAAATGTGCTACCATATAACAAGCTTTTAGTCTGACAACTGCTGATTCGCTATTGAGAGACAGATTTAAAGCTAAACTCAATAATTCTTCAAAATGGGCATTATATACACCCTGGTTTACAGATCTATAAAGGCATTCTAAAACTTGGAAATAGGTATCATCAATTTTCCACTGTCCCAAAATTTCATTTGTGTGCCTAGATAGAACTTTTAGCTGTTTTTCTACAGGCAAACTAGAAATAGTATTAGAGATCAAAGTGCATCCGTTGTCTAAAGAATCTTGCGTAGATGTTTTGATTTCTTTTAACAACCAAGCTAGGATTGATTCTATTAGGCCGTGGTCACTTTCTATTTGTGCTACTTTATCCTCTGAATAAAGACTTGTGTTTGATATTGAAGTGTTCAATGCTTGGACGACCTTGGAAGCATCCTCGTCGTTCGTAGTGATAGCTTTAAGCATCTCTTCAATAATAATTTTGGTAAAATCGTCTATGCTCGCGAGGTTCGATAGCAAATTTAGGCGTTTCTGTAGAGCCGTTTTGTCAGCCGTCAAGTTATTTATATCACACTTCCCTTGAACGACTAAACTCATCATCAATTCAGGATATTTCCTAGAAATCGCGTGAATTGTTTGTACGCTAACGCCAAGTAATTCATCGTCTAGGGAATGTTGGACGTTGTACATCAAAATTTCCACAAATGGTAGTACGAGATCAGTTTTTAAAGCACGCATTACTCTTATAAGAGTTTTGAATCCAGCGAGCTGGTATTCTTTGGAAGGTACGCTGACAGCGTTGAGGCACAGTTGGGGGATTTCGTCCACTTGCTTCTCTATTAGTTCCACTACAGCCCAATGATCTGCCATATCGTACAAATCTCCTAAAAAGTCCAAACTGGCTATCTGCAGTTTAGGGGATGTTTTGAATTCATAATACGCTATGACAGCGGGGATCATAGATTTGGTTATTATTTCACACGATTGTTTGGAAGCGTTAGCTGCTGTCAACAAAGTCTTTGTTACTTGAACGAATTGGACTACCGTTGACGCTTCGGCAACAGCAGTTTGCATAGAAATGAGAATTCCTTTGATTAAATTTTCGAACGATTGGTCGGTGTCGGCCGCAGTCGATAGTTTCGCGACGAGCGCCGATAAAGCCTCGTGAGCCGCTAGTTTTATTTCCTCGTCGGTTTTGTGCGATATCTCCCTTTGTATGGACGACCATAACGCCTTCAGGAAAGGACCGTAGCTCTGTGGCTTGAACGTTTTACAGCTTTCAGCCTGAAAAACGTGTTTCACAATTTTATTAAGTATATTATAAGATAAACTGACTGACATTGCATATTATTAACAAAAATGAGTTACATAATGAACACAAGAAACTAGATTTTAGTAGGCGTTCATGCTACGAAATTATCATTGACTTTGGTATTCAATACTCAAAGTGATACCAGAACTCACAAGCTTTGGTATTTCAGATAAGGAAACCTTGAATTTTTAGTAGTGACTAAAGTATTTAATATCAAAGTAAACACACTTTATCATAACACAATACAATTATTATATAATACATCTAAATAAAAAGGAAAGATTTGTATTTTTGTACATAACATCATATAACTGGACTAATTTGAAAAATTCTTTCTTCAAGAGAAAGCTACATTATCAGGTAGTAACATATATTTTATAAAATAAGCTTATACCTTCCCACAATAAGCTATCGTTTTTCAGATAGCATGGGTACAGTGACAGTTGTCTTATGACGTTCTTAATAGATACTATTGTAACACCGACCTACATTTAGAAGTAGCTAATTTTATTGCCTATGCCTTCTATTTAGTACCCACATCCAGTAGAGATAAAAACTTCAAGGTGTCAAAATTGAAAAGTTCTAGGTATTCTTCTTAACTCCGTTTAAAAATAAACACACTAATAAGCTACTTTATTATGATTTAACAAATTTACCATTGTGTTTTCTCACTAGGTAACCAGAATACGAAAAAATTGTAACAAAAATACATACCAATAACATCAAAGAGTCTATTTTAGCCACTCGAAGACTAGAATCCAGCTTCTCTATCAACAATAACAGGCAATGCTCTGCAAACTCCGGTACAGCACATAGACAAGGGCATAGAGCTGCAGCCAACTCATTCCGAGACACTGCAGCAGGGTCATTCGGTGAAGGATGGAAGTCGATGGGATAATAACACGAGATTACTTCAAACATTTCCTCAACTAAATGCCCCAAAGGAACCTTGTTTAGAAACTTGGGCAGGAAGTTAAAGAGGTATAACAAATTCCGAGGATCTCTTTCGCCGTCCATTGATGATATAAACCCATATACAAAATCTGGACCAAGTGACTGTGTATCTAAAATACAAAAAAAGATGTTAGTTTGAATAGTACTATGCATATTCTTTTTTGACTGTGCTACTATTGTATATTATGAATCTTGATAACTTTATTCACAAGCATAATATTATAGGACAAGCTGGGCCCTGCAGATTTAATTAAAATGTATGTATAATAAAATATTTTTTGTAAAATTTGTGTAGGTAATTTTTTAGTGCTTCAATTTTTTTTTTGTGTTTTAAATGATTTTTTGTATATTATTATGTTTAAATATGTAACTTTTTAATACAAACTGTTTCTGTGACACTGACCAAGATAGAAGAAGATATATCGACTGATTATTCAATAATATACAGATGGTGTACATACGGAATGGTACAGTTGGTGTCGGAGCCGCTCCAAATACAAAATTATAAAACGAATACATTCTTGAGTCAGTACGACACAAACCGTCCCACCAGTACTTTTTAATATTAATCAAGAAAAATGTTGTCTTATTTTTTTAAATATTTGAAAAACTGTTCACAATAACTAAAGAAATAAGATGGAGTATTTTTAATTGGTAATTATTGATTATTATATTAATTTACGTAATTCGAAAAAAAAAATTCTTGATAAGGATTTCAGTTTGTCGGTAAAGTACAAAAAGATGAAGAAATTAATAAAAAAGTGACAATGCAAGGAAATTAAAAAACAAAATTACTAACATTGTACATCCATATCCAATATTTTTTGTATGGTCAAATAAATATTATATCTATCCTGACGTACTTGCGATTGACACGCCACCTCCCTGAACAATATGGTGAAGTACTCCCCACTGTACTGCACATTATAGTTCCTCATATCTACAATTGCCAGATAACCTTCAAGCACTGAAGGAATCACTCTATGATTATCTTTCAATCTATCGACGTAAAACTTTGATATGAATTTTATTTGCATCTCCGACAAATAGTCCTTGGGGATTTCTTTAAGAATTTTGGTAAAGAATTTCATTCCTCGCTCTCTACACTCAGCGTCTTTGTTAGTTAATGTGCCAGCCATGTTTTCTGTCAAACATGTTAAATCAAGTCTGCCTGAAACAATATCTGTAAAGAATGTAAATTAAATAGTGATATTACAGGTTTTTATTGTTTTTACATGGTTTTGAGTATTTTTTGTTTGGCTACGTTGTGAGAACCCATATTCGGCTCACTGCTGAGCTTGCATCTCCTCTCAGAATGAGACCACACTTGCATAATGAGGATTGGCAGTATCACACACACAGAGAATTAAGAAACACATTATAGATAATTGATACTAATCCTAATTGACGGCCTCCGTAGCGCAGTGGTATGCGCGGTGGATTTACAAAACGGAGGTCCTGGGTTCGATCCCCGGCTGGGCCGATTGAGATTTTCTTAATTGGTCCAGGTCTGGCTGGTGGGAGGCTTCGGCCGTGGCTAGTTACCACCCTACCGACAAAGACGTACCGCCAAGCGATTTAGCGTTCCGGTACAATGTCGTGTAGAAACCGAAAGGGGTGTGGATTTTCATCCTCCTCCTAACAAGTTAGCCCGCTTCCATCTTAGACTGCATCATCACTTACCATCAGGTGAGATTGTAGTCAAGGGCTAACTTGTAAAGAATTAAAAAAAAAAATTATTGTGTAGTGTGTATTATACTTAATCTGTATGTTTTTATAGCCAGTTTGGTTCAAAATTGTATAGTTGCTACTAAAATTACAGGCAAATGAGGCTTAACAAACATTGATAGTTTAGAATAATTCAGGATTTTAAACTTTATGAATTTGCTCAGGTCAGAAGTCATCAGAAGGAGAGTTAGTTAACTGTCAAGGATGTCCTTAACCCTACACTCATCAACCACAACTCTATGGTTCTATTAACATTTTTTTCTCTTGCACACATTGGACCCAGCACCCAGACAGTAAATCCAAAGAATGGTAAACTATTAATTTCAAACAGCAAAGGCATACTGCCAATTTAGCTTTCATATGGTCCTGCCTATACTTAAGCCATATTCAATGTGCACTGTTTACTAAGAAAGAACAGCTAACAGTAATGATGGATGAGTGACACAGTGGGTAGTGACCCTACTTTCTGCATCCACGGCTGTGGGTTTGATTCCCACAACTGGAAAATATTTGTATGCTGAGCATGAGTGTTTTCCAGTGTCTGGGTATATTTATACATTATATAAGTATTTATATGTATAATAAAGCCATACTCGAGGAGTACTGTTTACTAACAAACAAATTAGAAATGAGGGTAGAAAACTGATGTCATTTCATAACTTTTTAATTTAAAATTATGTATTGTTTTTTTATAAAATATTATTCAAAATATATTAACTATATCTAATTGTTTTAAGCTTTTTAATCAAATTTATTTTCATTAATTTAAGAACAAGTTAATTATAATTATTATTAGGTGTGAAATGACTAGCGATTTATACCCTCATTTTTAATTTGTCTGTTGGTAAACAATATTCCTCGAGTATGGCATTAGTATAGTATATAAATTTAAACTATCTTAGCACCCATAACACAAGCTACACTGTATGCTTACTCTGGGGCTAGATAGTGAAACGTGTTTAATTTTTGTCCTATTAAAAAAAATTAGGGTATTAATCACTACTTATACATAACATAAGGGGAGATCTCAGGCAAGGACTAACTTGTCTTTGAATAAAATAGCTTTTTAATAGTCCTCATACAGGTGTGTCCTATTATGCTACATTTCTCCTAAAAAGCAACCTGTTTCTACCTAAATCTTTTGGATGTCAGTCAAATTACAGACATACTGAATACTGATTAGTTTTAATTTCTCCAGATAGGTACTTGCAATACCACATTCAGATTGCTTGAGTAATACAGCAATGAAACTTGATAATACAAGCAATTTACTATTACAAAACAATACATTGCCTATTTCGTTCGTTCCTAGTTTATAAAGACATATTATATTATGTTGGACTTACCCGTCACGATACTTTGTGTTTGATCAAACAAATCATCTGTTTTTATTATTTGCTCAGCTAAATCGGGCTTAAACCAGATTGGTTCCATTATTATTATTTATTTTTTAGTAATATATTTAGATATTCCTACTGAGACCACATTACCGTATCAATTGAATTTGTTCAAAATAATGTTTGAAAATTTTATTTTCCAAAAAAATCCAAAAAGAACTCTCTGAAAATGAAAATTTTGAGGTTAAAAAACTTTCTTTTTTTGTAAAAAGTTGTTAGCTGTCACTGTCACACAGTATTAGGCACAGATTAGGTAGTATGATTGATCATAGAGCAACTATTTATCAGACTAATTACAAAAGGACATGAATCGAGTCCTTTGATTAATATTCATATTATTCATAGCCTAGATGATGCCCTTTGGCAAAGATCAAAAATCAATGATCTAACGCGTAAAAAACCGTTTCTGTAGAATCAATGTTTTATTTTGTAATCGTTTTCGTCGTGTAAAGCTCCCTAAAAAATTCGGTTTGTGTAGTCGAATGGCATTAAAAACGGTCACCAACTTGTAGTTCACTAAAATATAAAGTTATGTTTAATTTGTAAGTATTTCTAACTTAATTTTATCAAATTTGTGATATAAACAATATTTAATTTCTGACGGAACAGTAAAACATCGATCAAGTAATCGAATATTCTGTGTAAGGAGTGTAAGCGATGAGTGTCAGTCGAAAATATTTATGATCAATGAATATATTCTGTGTCCTTATAGTACACCACACATAAATATAAATTTTCACACAGGCTAACAAACACATCGCTTAGACTATGCACAGAATACTAAATACACAGATAATTCGAATACTAGATCGATCTTCTAGTAAGCTAGAAGTTATTGCCGATTTTTATGCTATGCAACTACATAAACTGTCATTATTAGGGAGCTTTTATAAAAACTGTTTCCATAGAGTCGATGTTTCACAGTTTCACTATTGTAATAATTTTCGTCGCGTAAAAGATCGTGATCATATACTTTTGACAAGGGGGGTAACGACTATTAGCGAGGCATGTCCTAAGGTAGTCGGTCTGAGTCACTGGTGTTTATGGACGCCATCGTGTCGAGTCTGTGGTCTCTGTATAAATCAAATCTTGTCTGTGACCATCAATCAAAGAAATTGTCGAAGAATTGCGATTCGATTTTTGGCGGGAATCGAGAAGCGCGCTTTTAAAATTGAAAATTTTAATTTAAAAATTTTTTCAGTAATATACGTGTGAAATAAAGTGTACAAATGTAAAGTCAATCAGGCAAAATGCCGTCAGACAGTGATGGTGATGCCCACGAAAGGCTAGACAGAAAAAAACGTAAAGTGCATAAGTCTGGTGAGGACGAGAGTTTAAAATATAAACCCTATATAAAGGCAGGTTATAGCAGAGCCTACACGGATAATAGCACTAACGCGGAATTCCCAGTGTTTGTGGAAAGCAGTGAGGCGGAAATTAAATTGGGGAACAAAAACCCATTAGTTGTGTCCAAATACTTTAAACAAGTAAAAGGTATCTATGAGAGCAGGCGCATTAATGCTAACAAAATAATGTTAGTATTCAAACAAGCAACAGCAGCCAATGATTTTCTCAAACATGAATGCCTAACGGTTTACAATCTTCGTGCCTTCATCCCGGCATCTTCTGTGGAGAGGGTGGGGGTTGTCAGGTTTATACCTAAAGAGTCCAGTAACCATGAACTATTTAATAAACTTTCTTCAGAGTGTGAGATTATTGGTGTAAGACGATTCATGAAAAAGGTTGTAGACGATGTTGTTCCTTTGTCAACTATTAGTGTAATTTTTGCAGGAACAACTTTACCACAATATATATATTTAGACAATTGGCGTTATAAGGTCTATACATATATTCCTCCACTAATGCAATGTTTTAAATGTATGAGATTTAATCACTATGGGAAAATATGCAAAAATATACAGGTCTGTTCACGCTGTGCTGGTGAACACCACTACAAAGCATGCACGGCTGATACACTGAAGTGCAGTAATTGTGGTGGAGCTCACTTAGCCATATCCAAAACTTGCCCGATAAAGGCAGCGAGATTAGAAAAAAATAAACAATCTTATGCTAAGGTAATTGAAATTAATAGTGTTAATTTTCCTACTCTCCCGAAGCCTCAACAAATACAGCAAAAATTCCACCAATCTAAACTAGACACACAAGAAAATTTAGATATTTCTTATTCAGATATCATTAATAATAAAAAAATATTATCGGCAATAATTAATACATTAGTTACTATAGGAAACTCAAATGACATAAAAAGCACAAGTAAAATTAAAGAAGCATTTTTGAAACATTTGAATAAAGTTTAATGGCTTCAAAGCTCATTATTGCTCAACATAACATTCAGAGTATTAATAATAAAAAACCCTTAGTAAAAACATTTTTAACTCAGGAAAATATTGATATTTTATTATTAAATGAAACTTGGCTTAAAAACTCTAGTAATCTTGTAAAAATCCCAGGCTATAACTTTGTTGGAAAAAATGCAAAGAATGAACATGGTGGTGTAGGTATTTTATTAAGAAATACATTTAAATATAAACTTTTGAAAACAAAATTTTATGAAGATGTTCAATCCATAGCAATTTCTTTAGGAACCAATGTTGGTGACTTGTCAATACTTTGTGTTTATTGTCCACCTAAAAATAAAAATAAATGTAAAATCAATAGACTTAAAAGTATCATCAGTGATATGCCAAAGCCCTGTTTAGTAGCAGGAGACTTTAATGCACATCATATTTCTTTTGGTTGCCATAGTACAAATTCAAGGGGTAGAAGCCTATTTGATATTTTTGATGAACAGGATCTGTGCATATTAAATTCTGGTAGGTCTACTACACTTCAGAGACCATATGCAAATAGTTCTGCTATTGACATAACTGGAGTGAGCCCAGTGCTCGCTCCGTTATGTGAATGGACAGTAGGTGTAGACACTTTGGGTAGTTACCACTATCCCACATTCACAAAAATTAACTTAATTCCATCTAAATATTCTGTCAATGATAAAGTAGAGAAATTTTTATATAATAAAGCAGATTGGGATAAATATTTTAAGAAATCCAAGGAGTATTTTGAGTATATGACATTTAATGAACTAGATCCTTTACAGTCATATAACAAATTTTGTGAAATTTTGAACATTTTAAAAAAAGAATGTATTCCGCTTGTTAAATTTGAGGGTCCAAGAACTATTAAAGCTCCCGCTCCTTGGTGGGATGAAAATTGTGCTGTAGCAGTTAAAAATTCCAAAGAGGCTTTACAATTATATAGGCGAGTAGGGTTAATGGTAAATTATATAAATTATAAAAAAATAGATGCACTTAAAAAAATAATCATTAAAAAAGCAAAGAAAGATAGTTGGAATAAACTTTGTTCATCATTTAATAGATACACTCCTATAACTTATATATGGAATTATATGAAAAGATTTAAACGAATAAATAACCAACCGAAACTTAAAAATGATGTATGGATTCCAAATTTCATCTCAAAACTTAAACAGAATAATAATAACACAAACTTAATCAACTCTGTTTTTGAATACAACAATGACAATGAGAATTCCATGTGGCTACTAAATCCATTCACCTATGCAGAATTCAATATAGCACTTCAATCAAGAAAGGAATCTGCACCAGGATTAGATGACATTCCTTATATAATGTTTAAAAAGTTACATAAATCAGGTCAAATAGCTTTACTTAATATTTTTAACAAGTTATGGCTTTCTCAATGTATTCCAGAGAGTTGGAAGATTCAATGTATAATACCAATTTTGAAACAAGATAAACCTGAAGACGATTGCAATTCTTACAGACCTATATCGCTGACTTCTTGCATAGGAAAATTGTTTGAAGTAATGCTTAAACTAAGATTGGACTACTTTGTAGAAACTAATAATTTATTACCAGGTTTTCAATATGGTTTCCGTAGAGGTAAAAGCGCATCAGAGAGTATAACTTCATTTATATATGATATGAAGAATTGTCAATTGTCTAAATCCACAGCAGTATGTATATTTTTGGATATAGAGGGGGCTTATGATAATGTGGACTTAAACCAGCTCATCAATTGTCTTCATGAAATCGGTATCCCTGGAAAAATGTTAAAATGGCTTTCAAATTTTTTTAATAATAGACACTTTTATGTTAAGTACAATAATATACTCCATGGGATAAACCAAACTAGTAAAGGTCTTATGCAAGGTTCAGCATTGTCACCAATTTTGTATAATTTATACACCTCACAAATTGAAAATTTTTTATTAGGAGATGTTAAAATTTTACAATTTGCGGATGACTTGTTAATGTATAGTGTAAATAGAAATATAGAAATAGCTAAAAATACTATTAATTCTGCACTGTTCCAGTTGCAGTCTTATTATAAAAATTTGTTAAAATTAAATATCAATACTTCCAAAAGTTCATGCATGATTTTTGGCAGCCCAGTGGGGAATAACATCAAATATAATGGTACAGATATTCCATTTGTAAATCAAAAGAAATTTTTGGGTGTAATTATCGATAATAAATTAAAATTTGACAGACATATTAATTATATTAGCAAAAATGCGTTAAAAGGCATTAATTTATTGAGATGTTTGACTGGAACGTTTTGGGGCTCTGATCCTAAAGTCCTATCTCTATTATATAAAAGCATGGTCAGAAGTCACTTTGATTATAGTTTCCTTGCATATATGCAAGCCAATTCCACATTATTAAAAAAACTTGATGTTATTCAAAACATTGGCTTGCGCATAATAAGTGGGGCTATGCGCTCTACACCTGTTAATTCAATGGAAGTAGAGACTTGTATTTCTCCTTTAATTGTAAGACGCATATATTTAGCTGAAAGATTTTGTTTGAAAGCTCTATCGTCGAGCTCCTCAATAGTGAACAAACTTTTGCTTCCAAATAGTTTACTAACTGTAACTAAATCTACAACTGAATCTTTACAAGCGACTGCAAATTCACTTTTGGCAGGTAAACAACCTACCATATCTATTATTATGACATATATGCATAATATTGCCACTAACATAAATGTTAGTAACGCCTGGCCCATGTACTCTTGCTCCTTTGAGAGCTTGATTATGAAAAATAAAATTCATTTGTTGAATATTACGTCAAACATAGACTTCCGGATGTTTATTGATAAAAATTGTAAATATTATTATAAGTTATATACAGATGGATCTAAAAATCAGCACTTTGTAAGTGCTGCTTTCTATGATCCACAAAACAAATTTAGTAAAGCGTTTAAGTTAAATTCTCGATGTAGTATTTTTACTGCGGAATCTTTTGCAATTTTAAAAGCAATTTCTTATATAAAAGAGAAAATTTTACATAGTGTAAATAATTGTATTATAGTAACAGATTCCAAAAGTGTTCTTTTAGCTATTAACAATTTCAATTTTAGTTATAAGTCTTCATACATTATTTTTCAAATTAAAAATGTATTACTAGACATAAGAAAAACTGGAATGAACGTAGAATTTGTCTGGGTACCCTCCCACAGAGGTATAGCGGGCAATGAACTGGTTGATTCTGTAGCAAGACAAGGATTGTTTAATGAAGATTGTTCAGACAATATCAAAACTCCATTTACAGACTTTTATCATGAAGTGAAGAAGAGACAGAAGTTGCTTTGGCATGAACTTTGGAAGGAAACTAGTAAAAGTAAAGGATGTTGGTACGCAGACATACAAAATGAAATACCGGTGCAGCCATGGTATAACAAAATGAGTTGGGATTCAAGAAAATTCATATCAATAATAAACCGACTAAGGTTTGGTCACTGTTTAGTGCCAAGCCATTTATTCAAATTAAAAATTTATAAAGATAACAAATGCATGTACTGTAAAAAAGATGACGCAGATATCAATCACATAATTTTCAAGTGTTCAGCTTTTGGTATACAAAGAATAATATTAGCAAGTTCGATAGAGTTAGTAAAGGAAGAAAACGAAATTAAGTGTGATCCCCGCCACATTAAGGAATTGTTGAGGAACCATTTATTTTATAAGCCTGTTTTAGATTTCATTAGTAACACAATAGAAAAATTGTAAAATACAGTAGTAAATTTATATTTAGACGACGACGACGATAATTTTAAGTGCTTTGTATTATTTTTAAGAAAAATTGTAATATTTTAAGCAGGGCCTATAAGGACTTGTATCCAAGGCCGTAAAATAAATTAAAAAAAAAAAAAAAAGAAATTGTCGAACGCCAAGATATTTTTTATTCGCAAATTCTCTTCCGTGAACTAATACATCAATAAACTGTGAAATGCCTCAAAATATTCTTCATTTATAACATTCCACAATTGCACACCACGCAAGTGCAGTGATATGCTTTTACACTCTTCATAAATAGTTTGAATAAAGCAACTTAGAAAATCTCACGATGGACCAAGACGATGAAATAAAATCTGGTTGTTTATTATTTCCACCAGCCGGAGGTAACATGTTCAGCAAATTTCCTAAAAAGGTAATTTTTTACTCTTTATTCAGCATTTGTATCATATATTTATAGATAACACGCTGCATATTTTATCCGCATGGTATTCTAACTTACAACTTTACTAGAAAATGAGTCAGGGAATGTTGAATATATCGCTATCGATGTATATTACATGAATAGTTACGAAGTGCCGATTAACAATTTGCATTTTGCGTGTCGATTACTATTCTAAAAAGTTTGTATAACAAATGGAAAAATTTATTATGTTTTTACTGGTTTTATGAGTTTTTATTATGAATAAACATTACCTCTGCAATAGTTAGCAATGTAACTAATGATAAATGCTGCTAATCTTCTATTTATTATGTTGATTTGCGAAACTAAAATCTGGTTTTATAGCTACATGGATTTTTATATTATCTTTTTTTTAATAATTTCAAATAAAGCTAATTTTCCCTTTCACCTCTTAAAGTGTTTTTAGATAGCATGGGTATAGTATGGTATTTACCATAATAGTATGTATTATGAATGTATTGGGGCAACTGTACCCATACCCATGCTATCTGAAAAATACCTTATCTATACAAAGTTTCTGCTAGAAGTGGTTATGAGTGACAATAGTCAGAAAGCAGGATTCAAACCTTGGATCACTCAGCTTTAAGTGTGGCATTAACCATAGAGCTATCTATACACTGTGCTTATAGATAATTTATATTTGTGCTAATTATTAAAATTAGAATAAATAAAATACAACTCTACATTATGTCATGATAATTTTATACTGATAATAAGCGTTTTTTTTAAATCATTATTCCTTTACTTTACTGTAACTATACTGGTTGTAAAGCACTGGCATTTAATTCTCATGATTGATTAATTCTCATGATGAATTATTGTCAATACAATAAACTTTAATTTTAACTTTTAAATGAAAATCCAATACATGTATGATTATTAGAAAGTTCATTTTTTTTTTTTTTGATTTTCTATGCAAAATTAAATCAAGACATTTAATGAGTAATATATTAGGCTACATTCTATACTATTCTATCCCCATATTCCCTTGGGAATAGAAACTATGTAGGTAAAACTGTGTCTGCTAGCTTAAGATATAAAAAAACAACAGCCAACAGTGTATATTTTACATTTTAGAAATGTATTAACTATATTCTCTATTTATTTACAGAAAAATTGGCAGCAAAAATACTGTATACTCTTTAATGCTAGTATACAAGGTATTGAAAGACTTGAGATATATGATAACAAAGATGATGTTACTTCTGGGGCTATCCCAAAGGTTATAACACTCGAAAATTGTATAAAAATTACACATTCTAGTCCCAACATGATTACTATTCTGGCTAAGTCACACACTCAACAAATAAGCGCTCAGTCAGAGGCTGAAACTTTGGAATGGGTGACAGCTCTGCAATCTGTAGCATTCAGAGCAAGAGACTCTAGTCCCATAAGTTGTGATGAGGACAATGATCTATACTGTTCATCTGGAGAAGGTGTTTTCTCTGTGAAAATGTGCCCATCCGATGCGTCAAACAGATGTGGGTTTGAGCCCATAAGATACCTCTTACTGTTAACTGCCACAGCCATTGAACTGAGAGATGTCAATGACAACAAATTATATGCTACCTGGCCATACAGATACATAAGACGTTATGGTTACAGACAGGGTAAGTTTACTTTTGAGGCTGGCAGAAAGTGTGATACAGGTGAGGGAATCTTCCACCTTGAGCATCCAAACCAGTCTGAAATATTTAAATGTTTGTCATTAAAAATGAAAACAATGAAACAAATGATTGGAAATGATAATCTGAACAGTCCAGAACATGCTGAGTTTAATATACATCCTAATACTAACTTGTTTCCTGGATCCAGGAGTCCACTGGTAGCAACTAAGCCCGATGATTTGAACTTAAGCTCACTGTCCTTCAAAACTGCTTCAGTGTCGAGCCATCAGACCACAAGTACAGAGAGGGACAATGTACCACTCCTAATGCCTAAGCCTGCACTGAAGCCCAAACCACAGAAGCCTCCTCGCAAAATCATTAACCTTCACAAACCTATAGTCAAAGATCTTCCTAGCTCAACAGATGAAAGTGTTGAATTTGGCAGATACAAAAAGCTTGACAACTATGAACCAATCGAGCAAATCAAACGAGACCACAGTCCCCCTTCAGTGCCATATGACAAAGTTGAAGTGAGGAGTGAAGCTTGGAAGACGTTGGGTATTGATGATCCTGACCACATTGAGTACACTCCCAATTTAAGTGACAACCCTAACTGTATGAAACTAATATCAAGGTCACAAGACAATTTAAACATAACAGGACCCGAAGGTTCAAGAATCATCCTTTTACCTAGTCCTGTAGTTGATCCAGAGGATGAGAACTATGACAGGCTGCAATATTTTGGCTCTACCAGCAAATTAAATAAATCCTCAAAGTATAAGAAAGTTGAAGCTCGTCCAAACACATTAGCTCTGGGGGAACCTAAAAATAAAGACACATGGAACGATTATGATGAAGTTGAGAATGTTATGCAAACTGCAAGGTTGGCGGATGACTCTCATTTAGGTTACGGCATGATAAGGAAGCCCAACACACCTGGTCCACAGGTGCCCACCGCTGCTCAAGCTCAGGCACTTCAAAACCAAGTTAGTTTAGACGATGTTACCCATAACACTTGTAATGGTACAGATTATGCAATTGTGAGCCGTCCAAAAAGAGTCTAATATAATTTTATAAAAAAAATTTCTTCATGAGATTAGATTTTCAAAGACTGAATGATTTTCTAAAACTGCCAACAAATTCACCTTTAATAAAACTTACAATTTTTGTTAAAACCTCATCAATTATGTCATTCACAAATAAATGTTTTTGATCTTTTCGTCATAAATGGAAAAAATATTTTTTTTAACAGAATTATTTAAGGATGATTTCTATATTCTAATTTTTAAAGCACAAAATAGGTTATGATAACTCGAAATAAGATTTAATAAACGCACAAAAATAAATACCTTCCAAAATGTGAAAAAAAATTCATTCTGCAAAAATTTAGCAAAATTTACATATAATTGCTGCTTAGTTTAGATACCAATTTTATTTGGTCTTGAAATGACTAATATTTTATATTATAAAATGAGTTGCAGCAATCTCAGATACATTCCATATCTCAGTATTGCATCTAAATCTCAATATATTATTATGTGTAAAGTACTATTTTTATATAATTTTATTGTGCTGATACTATTTTTATATAATTGTTAAAAAAATTTAGAACTAAAGTATTAATGAAATCTTAAATATGAGACTGTCTTAGCATTCCCATTTTGATATTATTAAATTTGTATATGTTTGAGATCTGTGTGATATAAGTAGTATTAAAATGTATTTTATACAGTTTATATATTATAGAGATTATTAATTTCATTGATATCTAATTTACATGTGATTGTACTGTGCCTTATATTTACTAGTGTCACTGTATTTTAATGAGTCGTAAGATCAGAATTAGAAAGGACTTTCGCCTATCTGTTTAATAAATTGTATTGAGAACAGGTTGAAAAATTCCTGGCCACAGTATTATTAACAGTCTATACTAATATTATAAAGCTGAAGAGTTTGTTTGTTTGCTTGCTTGAACGCGCTAATCTCAGGAACTATAACTGGTCCAATTTGAAAAATTCGTTGATTTTTAGGTAAAGTTGGTGTTTGTTATACCATACCTACAAAATTTGAAAAATTCGTTGAGTTTTAGGTAAAGTTGGTGTTTGTTATACCATACCTACAAAATTCAATTTAAAACAAACAGATAGGTGAAGGGTATTTCTTATTTGGAACTACTATGATGTTTAGGAGCTATAGTCATAATGAATTGAACTTCCAGATATTCCTAATAACAGTTAATAATTTTGAAACTATACATATTCTATATTACCTGGCATCTCAATACATACAAATGTTATACTTTTGTGTTTATGAATAAACATTGAACACAAGTTATCAGTTACCAAATGTCACATTTTTCACATCTATTATTCAAAATAAAATAAATAAATCCAAAAATTGTTCTTACTCGACTAAATTACTAAAGTAGTCTGAACTAAACACAACAGAACATCAAGCATTCATTGTTTTTAAATTAGTTGTACTGAACAATGAGCTGAGCCAAGTGTAGCGCCAAATATTGCTAAGAACATCATGAAAATTCTAGAGAATGCTCTATTCAATGCTCGTCAAAAGATATTCTTCATGAAGATGTCAGACTTGATGGTTACATGTGCTGTAGATCTGCTCGCTAAAAAGATTGCCAGAATGCTAATATGTTTCCTTATTTATGTGATTTAACATTCACAAGAATGCTCATTACAAGTGATGCTCGAGTCTATCAGCACCTATAAACTTCAAGCAGTTCATGTGTTGAAGTTTCAAGGTAAAATTAAATTACATACCTTCTTATATATATGTTAAGAGTTTCTTTTGTATTAATTTAGTTACTTATTCTATGAATGTTTACCATATGGTGCCAACTTAAGTACAATTATTATAATACAATAAATAATTATTAATTATTTATACAGCACTACGTTGTGCCTTTTTTATTGTATTCAATAAATAATATGTACTCTCATACTCTATGTAAGTACTTTGTGCTCATATTTTTGTTTTATTTTGTAGAGGAGCCATATATTAAAATAAATAAAAGCCATGTAATCTTTGGTTGATGTTTTATTTACAACTTTTAGTAATTTAAAACAGTGTGATACTACGGTAGACAGTTTTTAGTTTTTGTACTTTAAAGATATTAGATATCTAAAGGGTTTATTTGGTTAAACATGCAATTCTTGTGAATTGAGTTCAAATTGAAGAATGATTTATTGAGGAAGCAATAGAATAGGCTTGGGCCCAATAGGAGCAGATAATAATCAGTGAAAATTGTGGTAAAAACTGGAATTAGTGTTATAAATAAACACAGAGTAACCAGAGTGAGTCTTTACAAGATGCGTGCTAAAGCAAAAAAAAAAACAAAAGTCATGCATCAAAAAAAATTGTATACATGGATGTCAAGTATACAATTTTTTTTCATAATTTGTATTTATAAATTAACACTAACAACAATTAGGTAAATTAATATATTAATATAATCAATAATAACAAATAAAAAATACTCCATCTTATTTCGTTAGTTTTTGAGAACAGTTTAATTTTGTATTTGTGACGGGTACGACACCATTGTGTTCCATATGCTCCATCTGTATCATGAGTAATCTGTTACATTGTCATCCCACTCTAACCAACCATCCATCTGTTTAGGAGCATTGTAGCGGGTCTAGCAAGTACTTTACTGTGACCTATTAATAAGCTACCCATCTAACACCTTTTTGTCAACATTATTTACAATTTCTTGAGCAATAAACTCTAAGTCGTTGGACATGATTTTCTGTACAGTCTCGCCCTTCTCTGCCATAATATCTTCAATGTTCTTTTTACCATTCATATCTGAGAACCAATTAAGATTGTCAGCTATCAAGTGTTTGTTTTGGCAGCCGTCACATATAACAATAACTACACCCTTGTAATACGCCAGTTTTGTGATGAATTTTGAATTCCGAGTGTTACATTTTTTGCATGTAAACATAAGCTGAAACTTTCCTTCACATTTTTGCGGCTCGGTCGTTAGTTGTGCACCGTTAAAATTCGATAGGGTTGTGCTGATGTATCTTGGAGACTGGATCTTGGGAGTAGAACACGACACTGCATTTACGGGTGTTAAAAATCGCCTTCCGAAAAAAGAGTTCCCATTACTCGGAAAGCACACAACATTGTTTAGCAGTCGCGGTTTGTGGTATTTAACCACGAAATCTATTAATGTTTTACAAGACATTTTTGTACTTCTATTACGACGTCTGTTTTGTATAATAACGTATTACGCTTAGATTAAAGGTAATGCTTATATTTCTTTTCTATTTCTACAGCCACAACTTTTGAATTTTGAAATATTTCATCACCCACCACAACATGTCACACACACAAACAGAATGACCACAGATGACAGAAATATTTACACCTGACACCACAGACAAGGAACACTCGGGAGCTCACAGATGTTAAAATAAATAAAATATAATCACAGATTAGATACATGACCCACAAACACAAACGTAATAATTAAATCTTTGTGCCATGAATATAGGTTTTATTGGACTTTTTATTCCTTCGAGGATTTTAAGTTTACCAACGCTGTGGTAATTTTTATGGTAAATAAAGTATTTTTCTTTGGGCATGGGCAGAAACTGCAATCTGTGTTAGTCTATACCTTCATTTATCATCTGTGGTGTATGCCGTGGCTCCTAATTCCTATTAGTCTGTGGTGGTAAATTAAAAAAGTAAAGTTGTTTTTATTTTTGCAACGTTGACATAGATATTACACTTATACTGGTAAACGTTGATAAATTGTACATACACTTGAAATTGTATCAAAAATTGAATCGATATCGTCGGCATTAATTATTTATACTCAATCATCAACCTATAATCACGAAATGTCAAATAATGTAAACCCACTTGCAGGAACTGCACATTTACTGGACGAATTGGACAGTACGTTGAACTCCTATAAAACTTTATTATTGTTTTCAATATATATATTTCATCAACTGCTTGTTTCAAGAGAAACTTATGGTGTTGCTCCGAGATGGAAGAACGTTGATCGGTTACCTACGTTGTGTGGACCAGTTCGCCAACCTAGTACTACACAGAACTATAGAAAGGATTCACGTTGGACGGGAGTATGGTGATATACCACGAGGAATTTTCATAGTTAGAGGCGAGAATGTAGTGCTTTTAGGAGAAATTGTAAGTGTAACTTTAAACCCTCAAAGCATGTGTCAGCTTTTTCAGGAGAAAATGTATGTATTTAATCATTTGCATTGCTGATCTCGAGTCTCTTCTCAGAATGAGAGGGGTTCGGCCTTAGTCCACCACACTGACCCAATGTGATTGGTAGACTTCACACATGATATTTAATTTCTTAAAATGCACACAACTGAAAAGTTGTAGGTCCATGCCCTGAACCAGATTCAAACCCACACCCTGTGGCATCAGAGGCAGAGATCATAATTCATATCCACTGGGCTATCACAGCTCTTCACTTCTCTTTAATGTAATAAAATACTTAAATTGTATCTGACTTCTTTTTTCTAAGAAATTTTCACTTGCAATTCTCAGCCTGGAGTTAGGAAGTTGGTAGTGGAAGTTGGTGGTGTGTGTGTGTGTGTTGTGTGCTGCTTGTGCTTTCGAGAACATGTTAAGCTGTCAGTCCCAGTCATGAACATCAGATAGTGGTTGTTCATGAGTTTAACTAAAACTCATGTAATCAAACAAGTAATTTATCTCAAACTGTGAAGCATGCATGCATACTGCATACCTGAGAATAAGGCTAAACATCTCTCCTGAGAGGAAACTTGTGCTCAACAGTAAGCCAAATATGGGTTATTAATGATGAATATAGCATTCATCTTATCACATTCATATTATAAATTACTATTTATAGAACAAAACTAAAGTATGATATAACAATGTCAAATGTTTTAAATGTAGTAAAATTAAATGTTTTACATTTAATTTTACCACATTTAATTAAGCAAAGCAAGTTTTATACTATACACCAACATTTAGCATTTGAATTATATTGTTCTTAACTTATTGTAAACATTTCTAATATAATCTATTTCTAACTTTAATATCATCCCTGTACAAATATACAATCACTAGCAGACACCGTGAGGTTTCACCTATGTGTTCCCATTCCCGTACAAATAAGGGGATGAAATACAGCCTATAGCACTCGGAGATAGTGTAGCTTGCCAAAAGTGAAATATTCAAGTAGTTTCAGAGCCCATTCAATGCAAACAATCAATCAAAAATTCCTCTTTATAATAATAGTCTAGATCAGTGATTCCCAAAGTGGTCTATATCGATCCCTAGGGGTCTATGACAATGCAACGGAAAAACATGGCAAGGGGTCTACGACACAAAAAGTTTGGGAAACTCTGGTCTAGATTAACTGTTATGTAGATGATAGGTGTAGATGACACCTTTATATTTACTAATTCTTATTTTGTGTGCATTTTAGGATAAGGAGAAAGAAGAAAATCTGCCATTAACTGAAGTATCAGTAGATGATATTTTAGATGCTCAAAGAAGAGAACAAGACGCTAAAATAGAACAGCAGAAGTTGCTCTCGAAGGCTCTTAAAGATAGAGGTCTCAATTTATTAGCAGATCTAGGACATGATGATATGTTCTGAGTTTAAAAATAGTTATTTTGGTCTATTGTTTACATATTAAGTTTTTTTTTAAATAAATTATTATGCTATGAAAATGGAACCTTTTTTAAATAACCCAAATGCTGTAAAGAGGGGAATTTGAGCCCTGATTCTGTTTTAGTGCTTCTTCAAGCATAGGGTATTACAAGTCTAATGAAAAAATATTAAGTAAAAATTTAATAAAAAAAATTCAACCGACTTCCAACTCAAAAAATAACTTTAACTAAAAAGCAAAAAATAACATCCTACCTATCTGCTACCTTCTGATCAGTGAAGGCGGTGCCAAGCCAGTGATGTTTTAATTAAATACGTTTAAACTACAAAATTTCTGTGGTTATTCCAGAAACAGCTTTAATTAAAACACAACACTGGCTTGGCACCGCCTTCAAACTGATCAGAAGGTAGCAGATAGGTAGGATGTTATTTTTTGCTTTTTAGTTAAAGTTATTTTTTGAGTTGGAAGTCGGTTGAATTTTTTTTATTAAAATTTTTATTTTTTTATTTTTAGTGTTAGCATACCCACTGCGTGTGTACAGTCACAACCTATCTAAGTGGAAAGTTCTTATCAATACAAAATTATCAAGTCCAAACACAAGGTAGCTACTGGGAACCGTCGAGGAGTTCTCGTCACTGTGCTTCGTCTTCATCACCAGACCATTAATACAGTCGCAATCCATCTAGGTGGAAAGTTCTCATCTTAATACAGTCACAACCCATTTTTGGAAGTCGGTTAAAAACTAAAACAGACAGTGTAAGGAAAATTATTTTATTGGTGATTCTTTAACTATTTTTAGAAGATAGACGTATTTTGCTGATACAGATAAAACTTGTACTGACTAGTGACTCGTAAATCTATGGATCAAATAAATTCCTTTTTCTAGAAAAAGAAAGATAAGCATTGGGTTTAATATATAACCTAAAATAATAATTATTAATTTTTACTGATACTTACATGTCTGTGTGTTTAGCAAAAGTATTTGTGTTTTGTTGATTTTCATTTTATTAAAAAAAATATTTAAATGAGAAAGAAAACTTAAAAGGTATAGGCAATAACGATACTTTAATTTTATCATAGGAACTGCAAAAAAACGTCATACAATGACTACAGAAATGGGACTGGTGGGCTCCTGAGTAAATATGTTCCTTGCTGGTGGGTGTCCCAAAAAATATGTAAAAAATCATTAAATCTATACTAATAATATAGATGTGAAAGAAAGTCTGCCTGTTACCATGTCACGTAACCGAACCAGATGAATTTTAGTAATTTATACAAATGGGACCTTGTAGCTTACTAAAGGCTACTTTTTATCCCTAAAATAAAAAGAAAAGGGGGTGAAGTAGGGCTTGAAAATTTGTATGGAAAATCGTCCATTTTTAGAGTTACAGTTACAAAAAATTGTGCCTAGATCATTTCACCATAAATTACAAAATGTAATGGGATTTAAGAATTTTTAAAATTCAGCCCCAAAACAAAGGAACTTTTCTATTCTTGCCTTTTCTTTAACTCTGTTCTCTTTTTTCAAGTTATCTTCGCGGTTAAAAGTTACTGAGGTTACAGTCGGTTGTAGGCTATAATCGACTAAGTATCTATTAACCAATAATTATAATTATTCGACTTTGCCTGCTACGACTATTAAAATGTGAAATGTAACGTTATGTAAATGGGGATGAAAGCTTGGACTAATTATTAGCAGACAAAGTCGCGGGCGTCCACTAGTTTAGATACTAGTGTATTTAGTGCTTAGACCATTAATTTAGTGTATGTATGTATTTATTAAAAGATTTAAAAATGGACACAAGACATATTGTCTATGGTATAAGATTTGATTTTTCTGAACGTAAGGAACCGTTAAATAATATTTTGATTTTTGACGTTTGACAGCTGACATTTTATTTGAAAATTGAAGAAGGCGACTGGCGAACTTTTTTCACAGTTACTGTTATTTATTTTACGTAAATTCAACTGGGAATATAATATATAAAAAATTACTTTGATATATAAGTTATCAAATATCACACATGAGTAACCATCGATGTGAATAGAAAATGGACAGTGAACATTGTTAATTTTTTAATGCTCTTGGCACCCGTTCCGATATGACTTCCTCCGACTTAAAATTGATAGAAAGGCTTCGAAATGAGAATTTGGAACAGTTCTTCACATTAGTGCGAATGCATTTATCATTCGTTGTAGATATTAATACAGACGAGTGAGTTTACTTATTTTAATTTGTTGAATAGTTTCACAAAAACGCTGTTGAGATAATTCTATTTACATAAATCTAAACTAAAATTATGACATTGTAAAGTCATTCATTGTATATTCCTAATTTAAACAGATTACTGGACAGATTATTGGTGGTGTGGTGCAGTGCTTAGTGACCTTTCTTTCTGAAGAGGCCGTGAGTTTGATTCTCACAACTGGAACTTTTTTGCCCTTTACAATGTAGTATTTGTGATGAAATCTATTCTATGCTTTCTTTGGGCTACTGATGATACAAATATTATAATTTTTATTTATTAATTATATAAATATAAATATTTTTAAGATGTGTGCAGGGTGATGCCCCGCCGCCGCGCCTCTGCGTAACCGGCGACACCTAAAACCTTGTACTGCATAAAAGCGATGTTCGGAATCATTATTTTTCATTAATTTAATGCTATTCAGTTAAATTTTCTTTATTTTAAATTACTGTAGGAATAGGTTGAATAAAATATAGCCTATGGTACTTACAGATAATGTGGCTTTCTATCGTTCTGTTCTATAAATCCAAAGTTGCCACAAACTAACAAAAGTAAATATTATTTAAATATGAAGTACAGTTAAATGCCTAAATACAAGCATATATGTACTAATATAAAGAGGTAAAGTTTGTGAGTTTGTGAGGTTGCAGGAGGATGGATTATCATCTATGACTTATAATTTGCAAAAAAAAATAGTCCAAATATGTTAATTTAATATTTTTAAATATGTTATGGTAACAACTATATCAGATTAGTCTATGAACACATAAACAGACCAAATTATATTTGGAATGCAGGGCATAGTCTTTACAAAATAGGTGCCTGTTATAAAATGATTTTCCATAATTTATCCATAGAGTTCCTGCAGGATAGTAAAAATCTAAAATCTCTGCAGATGAAATCTAGTTATTAACTAGTTATCTAATATAATCTATATTTGTAAAATAACATAATTATAATAAAATTGTTTTTAGTGTTGAGTGTTCAACGGACAAACCAAAGCAGTTCAGATGGAACTTTCACAAGAAAACCAAAACACCTAGTTCAAATACTAATCACAATGCTAATTATCCAAAGAAAAATGAAGAGGCAAACTCCATTACAGATGATGGTGTACTAAGGCTTTATGAGTTGATAGATTTTCTCTCAAATCCTGAAAGTGAGTATATTATAATTAACATAAAGTTCGGGCGTGATAGCCCAGTGGATATGACCTCTGCCTCCGATTCCGGATGGTGTGGGTTCGAATCCGGTCCGGGGCATGCACCTCCAACTTTTCAGTTGTGTGCATTTTAAGAAATTAAATATCACGTGTCTCAATCGGTGAAGGAAAACATCGTGAGGAAACCTGCATACCAGAGAATTTTCTTAATTCTCTGTGTGTGTGAAGTCTGCCAATCCGCATTGGGCCAGCGTGGTGGACTATTGGCCTAATCCCTCTCATTCTGAGAGGAGACTCGAGCTCAGCAGTGAGCCGAATATGGGTTGACGATGAAAGTTCACTGTCAAATATATCTATACTAGAGGACACCCGCAATTATGTGTTAATCCAGGATATTATCTATCTTTGTTTTAAATTACAGCCAATCGGTTCAGCAGTTGCAGTGTTAAAGAGTAACAAACACCTATACAAACTTTTGTCTTTTTAATATTAGGAGAATTCATTTGAAAACAAGTTTATAGAGTTGGACAATGATTATGATGGTTCTTAGAGGTGCACTTTTTTTTTTTAGAAAATTACCCTTGGGATATGTCACCTACAGGATCACTAAATTGAACAAAACACCACCAATTGAACAGAACACCTGCTTATAAAAAATAGTATTGTATGAAAAAGACAGGCTTAACCAATTATTTCTTTATCTTTTTATTTAGCAGAGCTATGGCTCTCCCATCTGAATCTGTGCCTAAGTCACATTAGTCACCTGCTTATAGTCTAACAACTCATCTCAGCAGTGGAGTGCCCAAGGATTTTTACTAGAGAAACCACTTTATGTGCATATAATATTAGAGGCTCATATAGAAAATTTGTCTACTGTATGTTATTATGTAATGAGTCCTCAGGGTGGGCTGAGCAGTTTTGCATATCAGATCTCAAAGTCTAGAAAAAATAAATCTTGTTTAATTCCAGATGTAACCCAAGAAGGGATATTTCGGAGGACCGGTTCATTGAGTAGACAGCAGGAGCTTCGGCAGTTGCTGGTCACAGGGTCCAACTTGGGTCTGGGGGAAGGCAAGTTCTCAGTCCATGACTGTGCGTCAGTCCTGAAGGGATTCCTGGCTGAGTTGCCGCAGCCTTTGCTGATGGATCAGTACTATCAAACTTATTGCACTTTGGCAGGTAAGTCTATATTTTACAAGTCATATTGCACAACAATGTTAACGTGAGTCGTATTCCTTCATTAGGCAATCATGCATTCCTTGATTGTATTTTGAATATTAAAAGAGACAAAATCTCCCCTAAGTTTATTGAGTATAGACCACTTAAGAGTGTGTGCCTAGATAATTTTAATAAAGATCTTGGGAATATTCCGTGGAACCATATTTCATCCTTAAGTTGTGTTAATCAGATGGTTTCTTATATTAATAATTCAGTCCTAGAATTATTTGATAAACATGCTCCTAGCAGGTCTAAACTGATTAAGGAACATTGCTATCCGTGGATTACGAACAACGTAAAATTTATGATGAGTTTAAGGGACGACGCACATTCACAATGGTGTAAAGTTAAATCAGAGTCTAATAAAATATTTTACCATCAATACAAACATTTAGTAATAGAAGCCATTCATAATGAGAAAAGCGCTTATTATAAATAAAATTAAGTATCCTAAGGTGATGTGGCGTAATTTAAAGACTACCATCCTGCCTAAGAAATCTCTTTCATTACCGGCACATTTTTCTGACGCCGAGGCATTAAATGCACACTTTCTTGTCGTTCCAGGGGCAAACATTACCTCTTTTTCTCTACTCACTTATTTTGAGTTTAATTTTCTTTATAATAATGCTTTCTCCCTTTGTACTATTTCTGATATTGATTTATTAAAGTAACTTAAAAAACTTCATTCAAATGCGGAAGGGGCCGATAAAATCTCACTTGATATGCTTCTAATGACCCTCCCACATAGTGTGGATGCAATTAGAAACATTGTAAATGCTTCTATTACAACCTCTATCTTTCCAGATAGTTGGAAAGCAGCATTAATTCGTCCGCTACCAAAAGTTTCAGACCCCCTTATATCAAAAGACCTGCGGCCAATCAGCATTCTACCCTGTTTTTCTAAAATACTGGAAAAGATAGTACATTCGCAAGTATTGGCTTATCTTGAGAAGCAGCAAATTTTGCCTGAACATCAATCTGGTTTTAGGGCTGGTCGTGGAACGGTGACGGCATTATTGGATGTTACTGATAATATTCTTTCTGCCCAAGATAAAGGGATGTGCACTATTCTTGTACTCCTAGACTTTTCGCGTGCTTTTGACTGTATCAACATTGCACTCCTGCTATCCAAACTATCCTATTATGGGTTTAATGTTAATGCTGTTAAATGGTTTGATAGCTATTTAAGTCATCGAACACAGTCTGTAGAATTAGTGCATCAGGATGGAAGAAAGTACAGATCGTCGGCAGCAGTAGTCTCCAGAGGTGTACCGCAGGGTTCTGTTTTGGGTCCCTTACTTTTTATTTTATATTGTGCGGACATAATTAAAAAAATTAAACATTGCAAGTATCACTTGTATGCCGACGACTTACAGTTGTATTACTCTTGTAGGCCCGAAAAGGTTCAAGACGCTGTAGCATTAATTAATGAAGACCTTGACCGAATTTCACATTGGTCTGATAGTAATTCTTTAGTACTCAATCCTTCTAAGTCCAAGTACATTTTGTTTGGTTCGAATAAACAATTAAGTAATGTTGAACCTGAGCTTTTAAACATATGTATTAGAGGCAACCGATTAGAAAGAGTTCTTCAGGCGCGTAATTTGGGTTTGCTAATGGACTCTGGGCTTAGATTTGAACAGCATGTGGCTGAGGTGGTACGCAATTGTTTTTATAGACTAAAAGTAATTTATAAGGTCCGCATGTACCTTTCGCAGGAGCTGCGTATTCAGCTAGTTGAGGCGTTAGTCCTTTCGAAGCTTAATTATGCAGATATTGTTTTTGGCCCCCGACTTCTTTGTAGAACTAAGCGCCTCATACAGCGTGTGCAAAACTCTTGTGCACGCTTCTGTTTTAATATTCCTCCAAGAAATCGCATTACACCATATCTGAATAATTCTAGACTATTAAAAATGAGATCTAGAAGAAAATTACATCTGGCTGGTTTACTTTTCGGTTTGTTAAAACAAGGTAAACCATTATATCTTCTGAATAAATTAAATTGGGTGGGTGAGAGTGGGACGGGTCATCGAAGCTGTCGCAATCAGTTTCGTGTTCCACCTCATCGTACTGCCGCGTTCAGAGGATCGTTTACCTACTCCGCCACTAAATGTTGGAATAATATCCCCCCTCCAATAAAAAAAGTCAAAAGCATATATACTTTTAAAAAACTGCTGAAACGATTTCTTATTGACAGACAGTTCGAATTCCAAGATCATGTGGCGGAGTTTTCATTTTTGTAATTCTAATTTATTTTTAACCGACTTCCAAAAAGGAGGAGGTTCTACGTTCGGCTGTATGTATGTTTTTTTTTTTTTTTTTTTTTTTTTTTTTTTTTTTTTTTTTTTTATGTATGTCCAGCGATAATTCCGTCATTTATAGGCCGATTTTGAAAATTCTTTTTTTGTTTTGAAGGGTTTAATTCCAGGGTCGTCCCATTTTTTTCATGTCAGGATCTGATGATGGCATCCTGGAGAAATCGAGGGGAACTTTCGAAAATTATAGAGACGGCTAGTGCGTTTGTTAGTGTTTCCATAAGGTATTTTAAACCACTACAATTTTATGAAGGCCTGGAGTTGGTCTGATGATGGAGCCGAAGGCGAGTGAAGAGTACTCCTCGGCGGTTCACAGTAGCTACCTTGTGTTTGGACTTGATAAATTTGTATTGATGAGATCTTTCCACCTAGATGGGTTGTGACTGTATTAAGGGTCTGGTGATGAAGACGAAGGCCAGTGAAGAGAACTCCTCGGCGGTTCACAGTATCTACCTTGTGTTTGGACTTGATAAATTTGTATTGATGAGAACATTCCACCTAGATGGTTTGTGATTGTATTAGGGGTCTGGTGATGAAGACGAAGGACAGTGAAGGGAACTCCTCGACGGTTCACAGTAGCTACCTTGTGTTTGGACTTGATAAATTTGTATTGATGAGAACATTTCACCTAGATGGTTTGTGACTGTATTAGGGGTCTGGTGATGAAGACGAACGAGAGTGAAGAGAACTCCTCGACGGTTCACAGTAGCTACCTTGTGTTTGGACTTGATAAATTAGTATTGATGAGAACTTTCCACCTAGAATGGGTTGTCAGTGTATTAAGGGTCTAGTGATGAAGACGAAGGATATAAAAGTATATAATACGAGTGGATATAAAAGGGGAGTGAAATTTTGTAAATGAATTTAGGTAGTATTCTCAAAATTGGGGTTGTAGGATTTAGGGACTTATCATAAAAAATAACGTTTCAGCTAATTGCTTATTAATTTTTGTTCACACTCCATAGGTATGCTAACACTAAAAATGAAAAAATAAAAATTTTAATAAAAAAAATTCAACCGACTTCCAACTCAAAAATAACCTAAACTAAAAAGCAAAAAATAACATCTTACCTATGTGCTACCTTCTGATCAGTTTGAAGGCGGTGCCAATCCAGTGTTTTAATTAAAGCCGTTTCTGAAAGAACTACAGAAATTACGTAATTACGTAATTACGTAATTTAAACGGCTTGAATTGAAACATCACTGGCTTGGCACCGCCTTCAAACTGATCAGAAGGTAGCACATAGGTAAGATGTTATTTTTTGCTTTTTAGTTTAGGTTATTTTTGAGTTGGAAGTCGGTTGAATTTTTTTTATTAAAATTTTTTTTTATATAATATAATATGTAGGACGGCGCAGCTTGAGTGCTTTATTATACCTATCATTTTAATAACTTATATACATATATTTATATAATATAGGTATGATTAAATAGTTTATGTATTATTTTTTTATATATTTAATTTTCAATTAATTACGAATTTATATGTTTAATATGTTGTTATCTTATATATTTAATAACAAGTATTTAGTTATCTATAAATTAGTAAAAAGAGTTCTTAACAAAAAAAAAAAGTATACATAATTATATTGCAGGTAATTTTTATTTGTATCATTAATTTTGTTTTTCATCGTTATGTTTAAGTTTTCTGTTTTTTTTTTTCTAAATCAATGTGTCTACCTAGTTAGTTTTAATTAGTTCTTAATAATTGTATTTAATAGTTTACGTTAAGTGTTGAACTATGTGCGTGGCGGCACCTGAACTGGGTCCTAACTGAAAATCAGTGCTGCATACTTTTTTTATTGAAAATATGCGGCAAAATGCTGAGTTGGGGCCTTTTTCTAGGTTGTGCCACATATTACAGGGCATTCTTTAGTGCTCCACTGTTTGAGTGGACAGTTAAGCCATAATATGTTATAATTTAGATTTTATGTGATATGTGGCATTACTTAAAAATAAAGATCTTTTTCTTTCTTTCTTTTCTTTCTTTCAGGTGTAAGAGCAATGCAATTTTAATTTTATGCTTTAATAGGCTTTAATCTGTGAATAGGCTGTGAACTGTAAGGGGACTCAACACATGCTGCTGGACTGTTGTAATACCCAGTCCTAGCACAGTCTTTGCCGACTTACTTGCAACGGGAATATTGGTCATGTTTAAAAGATATAGACTTCCAAAAGTAGAAAAATTAAGAGGCATAAGAAACAATCGGTCCGACTACAGCGGTGTAGAACTAGAGGATTATTTTCGGTTTTAGCCCCATTCATGCTCCTGTCAGATCTATGAAATGTTTATCAACAAACAAATTAAAAATTATGGTAAAATCGCTAGTTATTTTACACCAAATAATTTTGTCATTTGAATAATATTTTATAAAAATATAATATTAAATAATTTTTTTTAAATACAAACAATTTTAAATAAATTAGGTATGAAATTTTTTATTCAGATCACTTTTTGCGGTGATTTTTTACGGACTACCTCTCTATCTATATCATCATAAAATTATCATTGATTACAGCACAGTATCCTCCACACGCCGAATCCTCCGAGACTAAATTGCTGACTGCGTTGCAGTTGCTATTGCTCCTTCTTGCTCCTTCGCATCGGAACTTTCTAGAACGTCTGCTCGGTCTGCTGCGACTGGTGGCCGACAATGAGGCGAGCAACCGCATGTCTCCCGACACGTTGGCTACTATGTTCACGCCTCATCTGTTGTGCCCAAGAAAGGTATGTGTTACAAACAAACGCCCGTGACTTCGTCCGCGTAAAAAACTATCCCTACCTTTACCCTACTCCATCCTAAGTTTCCTAAATCCGTCTCCTGGTTCTGAGCTAGCTCTCCACCAATCTGAAAAAAATTTCATCACACTAATATTATAAAGGCGAAAGTTTATACACGCGGGCGTACGCTAGTGTTTGCTTTTTTTTTAATTTACTCTTTTCACACTTTAGAATAATTTTTTTTTTGTTCTATTATCCTCGTGCGATCAGTCGACAGACTATAAGCAGAGGTGTTGTAAGTAAATTTGGCGGTTAAAAGCAATCTTCTCCAGTGGGAGCAGCTCCATGTAAATGTTATATAATATGGCTTTCAATCAAATTTGCCGTCTTTTCAAGCATTGAATCGCCTGTGGTATAGTTAACTGTACAGCCAGGTGATTCGGATGGTTTCTGAGTCTGGCTTTGTACTTGATGTTACTGGTTTTTATTTCTTCTTTTACTGTTGGCATTTCTAGATGTTCGTGAATTTCTGTTATTCGTAGAAACCACGGCGTGTTCGACACTTGTTTCAATATGTAATTTTGCGCTCTTTGTATAATACTAATGTTGGAGTCGCATGCTGATCCCCACAATTGGACTCCATACATCCATACTGGTTTAATTATTGTCTTATAGACAAGTAGCTTGTTTTCTATGGACAATCTGGAGTTCCGAGCAAACATCCAATACAACCCCCTATATCGACGGTAGATCTCATCCCTCTTTGTTTGGATATGTTTTTTCCAAGTGAGCCTTCTATCCAGGTACATGCCCAAGTACTTGACTTCAGAATTATAAAAAAATATAAATTGCCATCGTTTCCTTCCAGTTATCACCAGAAACGTTTCACGCGGACTCCATAGCGCTTGCCCCAGTCATAAGCTTCATGATCCGGCACGGCACGGTTCTGTTCGCCGCGCCGCAGCGGCTGGCGACCGACGCCGCCGCCTACTTCACAGTGCGAGAGCGGAAACGCGCTATGTCGCCCGATGTAGACCTGGATGAGAGCATCACCGACAGGTTGGGAACAAAATAAACCAATTTTAATATAGTAGACATAATGCTTATGGAGTTCCTCAAGGCAGCATCTTGGGACCTTTATTATTAACAATCTATATTGATGACTTGTCAGATACTACAGTACATGACTGTATCTGATTAGCTGACGATAGTACATTCATAATTAAATGTGAAGACAGGGATGTCATTGAAAAGGTAGCTAACATTTCCTTGAATGAAATAATATACTGGCTTTTGTATGATGGACTTGCATTGTTTGTAAACATGAGGAGTAAACGAAAATATTTCTGTATTAACATAAAAGTTTTATTAATCGGCTCAATAGAGGTAACGAAAACACTCATCATTTATGTGTCCTTATAATATGGAGTTTAGACTGTATTAAAATAGGCTGATGATGGCACTGGTGTTTGTACATTTGCAGAACGGCAGCGAACACAGTGTACACATTCGTAGACCGGCGACGCACGTGCGCGGAGAACGCACGAAATCCCACCGACACGGCGCTGGCGCAACTGTACGCGCACATACAGGCGCTGCCCGACTCCGCGCACAAGCGGCGCCTCGTCAAGCACTTTAACAGACAGAACGGATATGGTAATCATTTGTTATCATTATTGTGACCAGTCGTCGTCTTGGACACGATATGGTAATCGTTTGTTATCATTATTGTGACCAGTCGTAGTCATAGACACGATATGACAGACAAGACCAGACAACCCCGTCGACATGGCGCTGGCGCAACTGTACGCGCACATACAGGCGCTGCCCGACTCCGCGCACAAGCGGCGCCTCGTCAAGCACTTCAACAGACAGAACGGATATGGTAATCGTTTGTTATCATTATTGTGACCAGTCGTAGTTTTGGACACGATATGGTAATCGTTTGTTATCATTATTGTGACCAGTCGTAGTCTTGGACACGATTTGGTAATCGTTTGTCATCATTATTGTGACTAGTCGTTGTCGTAGACACGATAGACATACAAGACCAGACAACCCCGTCGACATGGCGCTGGCGCAACTGTACGCGCACATACAGGCGCTGCCCGACTCCGCGCACAAGCGGCGTCTCGTCAAGCACTTCAACAGACAGAACGGATATGGTAATCGTTTGTTATCATTATTGTGACCAGTCGTAGTCATAGACACGATAGACAGACAAGGGGAGACAATCCCACCGACACGACGGATTTGGTAATCATTTACTATCATAATGAGAAATATACACGTATTATTTTTAATATTTTGGAAGAGATGGCCCCATTGCCTAAAAATAAAATACCCAAAACAGAAATCAAAAAAAATTCTAGGTGTTAAAATAATTTTAATTTTATTAATATCTAAAAGTTACAGACAGTCAGTACCCTATCCTTATGACAGCATGTCTGTCTGTAACCCTTAAAAAGGAAGAGTGTACAGCTCAGCGTATGCCGTGCACTATATACAAGCTTAATACACGGCGCTGATTTTCAGCTGAGACCCGTGTGACGTCACAGCTAATATAATTGTATGAATACATTCAAATAAACTAAATTAAAATTATGTAGGATGTTATGCAATTAACAATAACCCTGCTATCTAAGGCCATAAATACAAAATACTATTAATCTAGACAAATAATCAACTAAAATTCACAATTTAAAATGAGTAAGGATAACTTTGTAGGTTATAAATACATACCAATAAGAAATACTAATTTTATATTCTTATTTATTAATTTCTCATTTATGAATTTCTCATTTTTTTTTAATTTTTAAAAATTTTAAAATACAAAACACTATTAAAATTGTATATAAACAAGTAATACTAATTGTTATTATTATTTTGGTCTAGGAACTCCAATTCAAATCCAGCGTACAGGGAAAGTAGCCGGGTCTAGGAGTTTCGGCGACTCCATAAAGAGGCACATATTCAATAAGGGCTTACTGAACAAGACGCCAAAGAAGGGCTCTGGCTCATCTATTAACACTGTGGAAGAGGTTTGTTTCACTATATTGTTATATAAACACAAAACAAAATGTCTTTCTGTATGAATCATTTTTGTTTTGCTTTTTAACTCAGGTTATTTTAGAAACAGACAAACAGAGAGACAAAGATTCCATTAGTACCAATTAAGGAATCTTTAAAAATAATAAAAACTGTACCTTTCTGTGAATATCGATTTATGAAAAGATATTTTAGTAAAAAGATAGAAATAAATTAAGTTCAGTGCATAATATGTAACTCTTTTATAATATAATATGAAAGATATTTGAATTTCTCATTTAACACACACACATTTTTGTAATTGCAAATTGTGACTTTCGTTTTGACATGTAGCTATGAAAAGCTATTAACATTGACGTCATATTAATGTCTAATTTACGCTCATGCATGTCAAACTAACCAGTGTTTGTTTGTCCATTATTTAATGTTTGTGTCTTCTGTCTACTTTAAAAAGATTTAAATTGGCGATGTACCCGAGCGTGTGATTTAAAGTGACTACAAATAAACAGAGTCAAGTTAGCCTTTTTAAAGTGCTTTAAAAAGACTAAGTCAATCTGCTGAAGGGAATATGTAACTATTTAAATCTTTGCCTATCCCCATTGACCTCTTATAATAAAAAGATGCACAATCATGTAGAAAATTTCACTTAAAAACTGGGCAATTTTGCTTTGACAGTTTTAGAATTATTGGTAGAAAATTATACTAAAGGCCTTTAAATATAGTCCAATATTCAATAAAATCGGATTGAGTTTAAGGTTGAATTTGCAAATGCGATTACTTGAATTGAATTCCAAGAAGTTGTGTTTGGCACTCATTGAGTGGGGACGTTTTTTGGTCGCTGATTGTGCATCTACTTTTTAATAGGAGATCGATGCCTATCCCTAACTTTCTATTTCTCAATGCGTCGCTAACGCATGCCTTTTTCAGAAGTCCAAAGGCAAACGGTTCACGGACGATAACAAAGTCGACGTATCGCACAAGAATATCGTGCTAAAGAACTTGGCGAACAAAATAGTCAGCTCAGAGTCGTTGGACGATGACTATGACTCAGATTGTAGCCAAGAAAGTACTCTTTCCGAAGGCGCGTTGAACAAATCCAGGAAACTGAGTCCGAAATTCGTTTCTGAGCCAAACTTGAGTTCGTTAGATTCGAACGAGGAAACACCCAAAAATAGTAGAAAACGTTCTAGATTATTCCGTTCGAAAGTGATAACGCAAACCATAAACAAGAAATACCAGAAACGGGCTGTCATACGTGGAACGCCTACTTCTTGCGTTTCGTGCATCGACGACCAAGATTCGGAGAACGAATCGTTTGTAGAGAAGAGCTTAGAGGAAACGCCAACACAGTCTAAACCTTGTGCGGATGAATTAGAGTTCAAAATGCATTACCTGACAAGTACGCCAGGGTTTTCCGAGGAAGCCTTCGACGAGGATTGTAGTACGCCTTATACGATTAACTTCCGAAGGGCATCGATGTCGCCTATAACGAAGTCAACGCAGAAGTTGTCCAAAGCGATGCAGGTTTGTATACAAAGCTGACAATTCCGTTGTACACAAACAAAATTTTTAATCTATACTTAATATTATAAAGCTGAATAGTTTGTTTGTTTGGTTCTCAGGTATTACTGGTCCGATTTGAAAAATTACCTTATGTTTCGTGTAAAACAGAATTTGTTAGTTTGCATGGTTTATCATTTCGCTTTTCATTGTTACCACATCCATACTTTGCATCCTTGTTTATGTGCGTGCTAATGCTTTATACTTACGATGGTTTTTTCAAATGTCCATATAAAAGATTAAATTCTTGTTATAATAGTAGGACTGCGATTGTGTGTAATACTACCGATTTTATTGATGTTTAAGGAAAGTTATATACCACACACTCTAGTATCTAAGATCTACCATTTAATGTTAAAACTTATTTTCAATTCTTGAGGTCCTGCTTTAGATTCCCGACTTGGATGAGGATTATTATTAGGATTTAATACTTAAGTTTTGTTCCTTTGAAGTATTCTGTTTTTGAAAATTAGACAATCCAATATCTAAGCGTTACTGTATGTTCAACGGTCTCCATAATATAATTCTAAAGGTTGTACGAGTGTTGTATTTTCCACCGACTTCGAAATATTTACGGGAAATATTATATTTATGCTTTGTGATAATTTTTTTCAACGCTATTTCAGGAATCAATAATGACCCCAAGGTCACGTAAGCCCTTGATAATAACATCGGAGCAAAGGGACAGTATGCCCGAGAGCGCCGAAACTAAACACGATTCGGCCAAAATGGACATGTACCGGTCGATGTCGCCGAAAAACGACAGCGATTTCGTCTCTTCCGACGACGATATGATGTCGAGATCGTCTTTGTCTTGTGAAAGGTGAGTTTAAAAATAGTTACGCCGCAGAGTTGTTGTATACAAAGGTTTTCTGAAGTTAAAGTCATTGACCTCTTATAGGGACGCATAATCATGTAGAAAATTTCACTTAAAAAGTGGCCAATTTTGC